>NC_041385.1:228394873-228396210 GCF_002162155.2 Triticum dicoccoides | reverse complement strand
AGCAAATTGACTGAGAAGAAAACTGAACTGGAGGCCTTCCTGAGTGGCCTTGCCAAGAAGCTGTTTCTTATGCTTGAAGGTAAACCTCCATGTTTGGCAAATATTTCCAATTGTGGCTTTTTCCATTCGACTATCCCCTTGACTTAGTGATCACTCTTGCAGAATTTTGTCAAAACTTCGAAGAGGAAACCAGCCGACTGGAGCCAAACCTTGACCCCGTCAATTCTCCGGTGAACGACGAAGTTGCCATGGATGTTTTCCGACTGGAGTCTCGTGTTGCAGCTGTCGTGGACTATCTCGCAAGGCTGAAGGTCGCCACATCTCGCATCGACTCGACGCTCTGGCCTGAGGAGACACTTCAGAATGACCTTGAGTCGCTGATGGCCCGCTTGAACACGATCCCTGGTCGAGTGCAGGAGTGGAAGAAGTCCTCGGCTCGGTGTGGTGCAGATGTCGCTCTGTATCTGGCCCGAGTCCACTGCAAAGATGCACGAGAGGAGAAGCTGGCGGCCCTTCGGGTGGCCAATACCAAGAAGCACGACTTCAGGTCCTTTATGGAGACTTTCCTTGCAGCTGCCACTCGGATTGCCGACGGAATTGACCTTGATGAATTTGTTGCACCTTCCAGCCCTCCACAGGAGGGGTAAAAAACTTCTTCTGGCTCGACTCTTTAAATTTGCCTCGGTATGCCGAGTGGAATTGTAACCGACAAACTTTAACAGGCTTGACGCCTGAGCACTTTCGGTTCCTTTAGATATCGATTCGAACTTGAATTTGGCGCTTGAATATGATTGCCTTCGGCTCAAAATGTCTTTTGCAGGTTCAAAGCAAGGTGTCTGTGCTTAGGCGAGCGTTTGGACTGCAGCTAAGCCTCCGAGTGAGAGGGTCGCTCTTCACTCGGTAGGATTTTTGTAACTTAGGTGAGTGCAGGGCTGCAGCTAAGCTCCCGAGTGAGAGGGTTGCTCTCCACTCGGTAAGATTTTTATAACTTAGGCGAGCACGAGGCTGCAGCTAAGCCTCCGAGTGGAAGGCTGGCTTACCACTCGGTAGGATTTTCACAACTTAGGCGAGTGCTTGGACTGCAGCTAAGCCCCCGAGTGAGAGGATCGCTCTTCACTCGGTAGGATTTTTATAACTTAGGCGAGCGCGAGGTCGCAGCTAAGCCTCCGAGTGGAAGGCTGGCTTACCACTCGGTAGGATTTTGATAAACTTAGGCGAGTCCTTGGACTGCAGCTAAGCCTCCGAGTGAGAGGATCGCTCTTCACTCGGTAGGATTTTCACAACTTAGGCGAGTGCTTGGACTGCAGCTAAGCCCCCGAGTGGAAGGCTGGCTTACC
>NC_041385.1:228393725-228394863 GCF_002162155.2 Triticum dicoccoides | reverse complement strand
GCTCTGGCCTGAGGAGACACTTCAGAATGACCTTGAGTCGCTGATGGCCCGCTTGAACACGATCCCTGGTCGAGTGCAAGAGTGGAAGAAGTCCTCGGCTCGGTGTGGTGCAGATGTCGCTCTGTGTCTGGCCCGAGTCCACTGCAAAGATGCGCGAGAAGAGAAGCTGGCGGCCCTTCGGGTGGCCAATACCAAGAAGCACGACTTCAGATCCTTTATGGAAACTTTCCTTGCAGCTGCCACTCGGATCGCCGACGGGATTGACCTTGATGAATTTGTTGCACCTTCCAGCCCTCCACAGGAGGGGTAAAAAACTTCTTCTGGCTTGACGCTTTAAATTTGCCTCGGTATGCCGAGTGAAATTGTAACCGACAAACCTTAACAGGCTTGACGCCTGAGCACTTTCGGTTCCTTTAGATGTCGATTCAAACTTGGATTTGGTGCTTGAATACGATTGCCTTCGGCTCGGAATGTCTTTTGCAGGTTCAAAGCAAGGTGCCTGTGCTGCAATCGATTTATTCTTTAGTCCACTTAGACGAGCACTGGGCTGCAGCTAAGCCCCCGAGTGAGAGGGTTGCTCTTCACTCGGTAGGATTTTCACGACTTAGGCGAGTGCTTGGACTGCAGCTAAGCCCCCGAGTGAGAGGGTTGCTCTTCACTCGGTAGGATTTTTATACCTTAGGCGAGCACGAGGCTGCAGCTAAGCCTCCGAGTGGAAGGCTGGCTTACCACTCGGTAGGATTTTGATAACTTAGGCGAGCATGAGGCTGCAGCTAAGCCTCCGAGTGAGAGGATTGCTCTTCACTCGGTAGGATTTTTATAACTTAGGCGAGCACGAGGCTGCAGCTAAGCCTCCGAGTGGAAGGCTGGCTTACCACTCGGTAGGATTTTCACAACTTAGGCGAGTGCTTGGACTGCAGCTAAGCCCCCGAGTGAGAGGGTTGCTCTTCACTCGGTAGGATTTTTATAACTTAGGCGAGCACGAGGCTGCAGCTAAGCCTCCGAGTGGAAGGCTGGCTTACCACTCGGTAGGATTTTCACAACTTAGGCGAGTGCTTGGACTGCAGCTAAGCCCACGAGTGAGAGGGTTGCTCTTCACTCGGTAGGATTTTTATAACTTAGGCGAGTGCTTGGACTG
>NC_041385.1:228385524-228393384 GCF_002162155.2 Triticum dicoccoides | reverse complement strand
ATAACTTAGGCGAGCACGAGGCTGCAGCTAAGCCTCCGAGTGAGAGGATTGCTCTTCACTCGGTAGGATTTTCACAACTTAGGCGAGTGCTTGGACTGCAGCTAAGCCCCCGAGTGAGAGGGTTGCTCTTCACTCGGTAGGATTTTTATAACTTAGGCGAGCACGAGGCTGCAGCTAAGCCTCCGAGTGGAAGGCTGGCTTACCACTCGGTAGAATTTTGATAACTTAGGCGAGCACGAGGCTGCAGCTAAGCCTCCGAGTGGAAGGCTGGCTTACCACACGGTAGGATTTTTATAACTTAGGCGAGCACGAGGCTGCAGCTAAGCCTCCGAGTGGAAGGCTGGCTTACCACTCGGTAGGATTTTGATAACTTAGGCGAAACGGATTCGCAGCTAAGCCTCCGAGTGGGAGTCTGGCTCACCACTCGGTAGGATTTTGATAACTTAGGCGAAACGGATTCGCGGCTAAGCCTCCGAGTGGGAGTCTGGCTCACCACTCGGTAGGATTTTTACAAACTTAGGCGAAACGAATTCGCAGCTAAGTCACCCACTGAGGGGAATTTCATTGGACAAAAAATAAAAAGTGACAGATATTATGGAGGAACTATGACACTTATTATTTTGAGGTCCATGAACTACAGAAGTACTTTATTGCAACTCATCCGAGTGATAAAGCTTAAGTGTAAAACGGGCGGAGTAGCTCCGCGTTCCAAGCTCGGGGCTCGTCGATATTATGCTCGACGTTGTAAAGACGGTACGCCCCGTTGTGGAGAACCTTGGTGACGATGAAGGGGCCTTCCCAAGAAGGAGCAAGCTTGTGTGGTTTGTGCTGATCCACTCGGAGAACCAAATCCCCTTCCTGGAAGGCTCGACCTCTCACGTTTCGGGCGTGGAAACGCCGCAGATCTTGTTGGTAGATGGTCGACCGGATCAGAGCCATCTCCCTTTCTTCCTCTAAAAGGTCGACTGCGTCCTGCCGCGCTTGTTCAGCTTCTGCTTCGTTGTAGATTTCAACTCGAGGAGCATTGTGGAGAAGATCACTCGGCAAGACTGCTTCAGCTCCATAGACCAAGAAGAATGGAGTTCTTCTGGTCGACCGATTAGGCGTGGTCCGCAGTCCCCAGAGTACAGATGGAAGTTCGTCGACCCAAGCTCCAGCCGCGTGTTTGAGATCACGCATCAGTCGAGGCTTCAGTCCCTTGAGAATCAGTCCATTAGCTCGCTCTGCTTGTCCATTCGACTGCGGATGGGCGACTGATGCGTAGTCGACCCGTGTGCCCTGGGAGTCGCAGAAAGCTCTGAATTCCTCTGAGTCAAAGTTCGACCCATTATCCGTAATGATGCTGTGCGGGACTCCATATCTGAATATTAGTTCCCTGATGAAGCTAACAGCAGTACCGGTGTCAAGGCTCTTGATTGGTTTAGCCTCGATCCACTTGGTGAACTTGTCGACTGCCACCAGTACATGCGTGAAGCCACTTCGTCCTGTTCTCAAAGGACCGATCATGTCCAGCCCCCAAACTGCAAAAGGCCAGACGAGTGGGATGGTCTTCAAAGCTGACGCCGGCTTGTGTGACATATTCGAGTAGAACTGACATCCCTCGCACTTATCTACTATCTCTTTTGCCATCTCATTCGCCTTGGGCCAGTAAAATCCGGCTCGGTATGCTTTGGCCACGATGGTCCGAGAGGACGCATGATGACCACAGGTCCCCGAGTGAATATCATTGAGGATGAGTCGACCTTCTTCTGGTGTTATGCACTTCTGACCGACTCCAGTCGCGCTTTCTCTGTATAATTGTCCTTTGATTACGGTAAAGGCCTTAGATCGACGGACGATCTGCCGAGCCTCTTCCTCATCCTCCGGAAGCTCTTTCCTCAAGATATATGCGACATACGGAATCGTCCAGTCGGGAATGACCACCAAAACCTCCATGATCAAGTCGACCACCGCTGGGACTTCAACTTCAGTCGGATCTGTGGCGCTCTTGGGCTGCGGAGTTTCTTCGGTGAAAGGATCTTCTTTGACTGACGTAGTGTGTATATGCTCCAAGAACACACCACTCGGAATGGCTTCTCTCTTGGAACCTATCTTTGCTAGATCATTAGCTGCTTGATTTTTCAGTCGGGGTATATGATGGAGCTCCAACCCCTCGAACTTCTTCTCCAGCTTCCTCACTGCACTGCAGTATCCAGTCATGGCTGGGCTTCTCACGTCCCACTCTTTCATCACCTGATTGACCACTAAATCCGAGTCGCCATAGACCATTAGGCGACGGACGCCGAGTGAAATGGCCATGCGCAACCCATATAGGAGGGCCTCATATTCTGCCTCATTGTTGGAGGAATCAAAGTGAATCTGGAGCACATATCTGAGCTTATCTCCTCTGGGGGAAACCAGGACAACCCCAGCACCGGAACCATTCAACATCTTAGAGCCATCGAAAAACATGGTCCAATGCTCCGAGTGAACTTCAGTCGGCTGCTGTTGTTCAATCCACTCGGCGAGGAAATCTGCTATCGCCTGGGACTTAATGGCTTTCTTTGCCTCAAACTTGATATCAAGGGGAAGAAGTTCAATCGCCCATTTGGCCACTCGACCAGTTGCGTCTCTGTTGTGCAAAATCTTTGATAGTGGAGCGTCGCTGACGACTGTGATGGAATGGTCAGAGAAATAATGAGCAACCTTCTTTGTGGTCATGTATATTCCATACACAAGCTTCTGATAATGAGGATATCTCTGCTTGGATGGAGTCAAGACTTCAGACAAATAATACACTGGGCGCTGAACTTTGAGAGCTTTTCCTTCTTCTTCCCGCTCGACCGTTAGCACAGTACTGACGACTTGTCCTGTGGCTGCGATGTAGAGCAACAGAGGCTCTTTGCTGATTGGAGCAGCAAGCACCGGCTGGGTGGAGAGCAGAGCTTTTAGCTCGGCAAACGCTGCATCAGCTTCTGGAGTCCACTCGAACTTGTCAGCCTTCTTCATCAGTCGGTAAAGAGGCAGTGCCTTTTCACCGAGTCGTGAGATGAATCGACTTAATGCGGCCAAGCATCCAGTCAGCTTCTGGACATCGTGCACTCGCACAGGGCGTTTCATTCGGAGAATAGTGCCAATCTTCTCTGGGTTAGCGTCGATTCCCCGTTCGGAAACGAGAAAACCGAGTAACTTGCCACCAGGAACTCCAAATGTGCACTTTGATGGATTGAGCTTGATATCATACCTTCTGAGGTTGGCAAATGTTTCGGCGAGGTCAGCGAGCAGGTCGGAACCTTTTCGTGACTTGACAACAATATCATCCATATAAGCTTCCACATTCCGACTGATTTGGGTGAGTAGACACTTCTGAATCATTCGCATAAATGTGGCTCCGGCATTCTTGAGGCCGAATGGCATGGTGATATAGCAGAAGCACCCGAATGGAGTGATGAAAGCTGTTTTTACCTCATCGGGCCCGTACAGACGGATCTGGTGGTACCCGGAGTAAGCATCTAAAAAAGACAACCTCTCGCATCCCGCGGTCGAGTCAACAATTTGATCTATGCGAGGGAGAGGAAAGTGATCTTTCGGGCAGGCCCGGTTGATGTGCTTGAAATCAATGCACATTCGGAGCGACTTGTCCTTCTTAGGAACCATGACGACATTAGCGAGCCACTCGGAGTGGTATATCTCTCGGATAAATCCTGCCGCCAACAGTCGAGCCACTTCTTCACCGATGGCCTTTCTCTTCTGGACGGCGGACCGCCGAAGATGCTTTTTGACTGGTTTTGCAGACGAGTCGACTTTTAGGCGATGCTCAGCCAGTCCCCTGGGAACACCTGGCATGTCAGCGGGCTTCCATGCAAAAATGTCCCAGTTCTCACGGAGGAACTGGATGAGCGCTTCTTCCTATTTTGGGTCGAGTGTTGTGGAGATGCGGGTCGGAGCTGCTTCGGGGTCGGTCGGGTGAATGTGAACAGGCTTCGTCTCACCGGACGACTGGAATGCAGACTCTGTGGCGGGCTTCTTGGATCGCAGCAAGTCACTCGGATCTGCGTTTTGCTTGTATTCTTCGAACTCGACCGCTGTCACTTGGGAATCGGCAATCTTGGAGCCCTTCTGAAAGCACTCCTCTGCCTTTTTCCTATCACCGGTGACAGTGATCACACCTTTGGGACCGGGCATCTTCAATTTGAGGTACACGTAACATGGTCGAGCCATGAACCGTGCATAGGCTGGTCTCCCCAAAATGGCATGATATGCACTTTGAAAATCCACGACCTCAAACGTCAACTTTTCTTTGCGAAAATGCTTCGAATCACCAAACACTACGTCCAAAGCTATCTGGCCGAGTGACTCGGCCTTCTTCCCTGGTATAACTCCATGGAAGCTCATGTTACTAGTGCTCAGTCGGGACATCGGAATGCCCATACCCTTCAATGTGTCTGCATACAATAAGTTCAGCCCACTCCCACCATCCATCAGCACCTTTGTCAGTCGAGTGCCTTCGACAACTGGATCGACCACCAAAGCTTGCCTCCCGGGGGTGGCAATATGAGTCGGGTGATCAGATTGGTCGAATGTGATGGGTGTTTGAGACCACTTCAGATAATTTGCCTTTGCTGGGGCAACCATGTTCACCTCTCGGTTAATCACTTTCAGTCGACTTCTGCTTTCCACATCTGCAAAGATCATCAGAGTGGAGTTGATATGCGGATATCCTCCCTCACTGTCCTCTTTGTCTTCGGCCTTGTCCGACTCCTTCTCCTTGTCCTTAGACTGTTTTCCCTGAAACTGCTGGATCAGGAGTCGACATTGGCGAGTGGTGTGCTTTGGGTAAATGATATTCCCCTCTTCATCTTTCTTCGTGTGAATGTGACACGGGATATCCATCACGTCATTCCCTTCTTTATCCTTTACCTTCTTGGGGTTCCAGGATCCTTTTGGTTTCCCCTTAAACTTTCCTTGAGTCACGGCCAGAGCCTCTCCAGGAGCTGCCGGTTCAGCCTTCCGCTTCTGTTTCCGACTGGTGTTTCCTTTTTCCGACTGACTCGGCTTGTGCTTGCCGCTTCGGAGTCGGTCTTCTTCTTCGCCGTTGGCGTACTTGGTAGCAATCTCCATCATCCGACTCAAGGTCATGTCACCGGCTCGACCAAATTTCAAACTCAGTTCTCTGTTCTTGACGCCGTCTTTGAAGGCGCATACTGCCTGATGATCAGAGACATTTTCCACAGTGTGGTGCAAAGTGATCCACCTCTGAATATACTCTCTGAGAGTCTCATTAGTTTTCTGCACGCAGACTTGCAACTCTGTCAATCCCGCTGGTCGCTTGCAAGTCCCTTCAAACGTTCTGACGAACACTCGGGACAGATCTTCCCAAGTGTAAATGCTGCTAGGAGGTAATTGAGTCAACCATGCCCTGGCAGAACCTTCCAACATGAGGGGCAAATGCTTCATGGCCACCTCGTCGTTCCCACCACCGATCTGAACTGCCACTCGGTAGTCTTCAAGCCAAGTTTCAGGCTTAGACTCACCAGTGAACTTGCTGACTCCTGTTGCCAACCTGAAATTGGGGGGGATAACTGCGGCTCTGATAGCTCTGCTGAAACATTCAGGACCAGAAACATGTACTCGACTGCTCGTGGGTACATCTCTGTCGAGTGCGCCTCAATGGGCTCTGTTCCGGTCGACCAACCCTTGCACGATAATGGATCGCGCGTCGAAGCCTGGCTCTCTGGGGTCAACTGGAACCCTACGCCCTGTACTGTACTGACGCCTATCATCTGGCTGCCGAGGAGCGTAAGACCCACCCCTCGGAGGGGAATAGGGCACTCGACGCCTATCATCTCGGTCGAGTCTGTCGCCATATTGATCTCGCCGATTCTCACGCCCTTCGCGCCGCAGAGGCGATCTGGGGCTGTGAGCCGACTGAACCGTATTCACAGTGACAGATCGACTGTGAATTCTGTTGCGCGACTGAGACACGGCTGAATTCTGATCTCCTGCTGCCCGGAGCAGATCCCTGATCTGCAGCAAACCTCTGCCAGCTTCCGACTGCGAAGGCTGAATGGACTCTGCTATACGGGTCGCAGCTGCTAAATTCTGAATTGGGGTTCGATATACCTGAGTCGGCGGGAAGAGTTGACGTCGACTGGTGTCGGGAACTCGTTGCCGCGCGCGCTCGTCGAGTGCTCACTGAAGGTTCTCCAGTCGAGTGCGCTCGGCCAAATTGGCCAGACGCGCCTCCTCCAAGGCACGAGCCTCGGGGGTTTCTCCTGCGATGGGAATACGCAGGGGATCCTCGTTCCTGCGGCGAAGCTCTTCTCTTTGCAGAGAGTCGAGTGGCTCGGGCTGGTACTCTTCGTAGTCTCGTGCAGGGTCGCCGCCGTCACCTGCTCCACCACCACGGGCGAAGCCAGGAGGGCTGTGGGGCCCGTCGACCATCAAGATTTCCGCCGCTGGATCACTGCTTCCGCACTCGGATGCAGTCTCTCCGGAGCCAGTCGACTGATCGAACAAGCCGTAGAGAGATTCGTTGGGCTCGATTGCCGCAACTTGTGTAGTGGCCGATTGGCGAGCCACCGCGTGACTCACCCATCGCTGAAGCCTCGACCGGCCTGAGCGCTTGCGCTGGCGGGAGACCGGGAGGGTGGACGATGGAGGAGCCAGCCGATACTGGGTCGACGGTTGCCGTAGCAGAACGCCGCGGACACATGCGCGAAAATGCGTCGCACCGCGGACGGGGAGCGCGTCTACGTCGAGTGGAGCCTCCTGGAGCCATGCGGAGTCGTCGGCGATGAAGGTGAGGGTGCCGAGACGGATCTCTTGACCCTTGACCAAAACTCCAGCAGACACCATGATGAGAGTACTCGGAAGAATCGCAACTTCTCCACAAAATCGCTAAAACACCTGCCCCACGGTGGGCGCCAACTGTCGTGGTTCTAAGCCTGACAGTAGAGTGGGGGGTAGGTATGGAGAGGCAAGGTCCTAGATATGGAGAGGTTGTAAGCACAAAGGATGTACGAGTTCAGGCCCTTCTCAGAAGAAGTAACAGCCCTACGTCTCGGAGCCCGGAGGCGTCGAGTGGATTATGAATGTGTGAATTACAAGGTGCCGAACCCTTCTGCCTGTGGAGGAGGGTGGCTTATATAGAGTGCGCCAGGACCCTAGCCAGCCCACGCAGGAGAGGGTTTAAGGTGAGTTAAGTCTGGGGCGTTACTGGTAACGCCCCACATAAAGTGCCTTTACTATCATAAAGCCTACTTGATTACAGGCCGTTGCAGTGCAGAGTGCCTCTTGACCTCCTGGTGGTCGAGTGAGTCTTCGTGGTCGAGTCCTTCAGGCCAGTCGAGTGAATCCTCGTTGGTCGACTGGAAGGCGACCTCTTCTAAGGATGTCCTGGGGTAAGTTACTTGGATCAGGTCCATGACCCTACCCTAGGTACATAACCCCATCACCGCCCCATCGTCTCTTCCCCACCGGCCTCCTCGAGCCACGCCGACCGGGACGACCGCACCAGACGACATCGCCTACGTCCACCCCGCCGCTGGATCTCGTCGCCCCGCCGCACATCGTCGCCGTCCTCCTCCGCACGGATCGTCCCCGATCCCACTGACATGCCCCTCCCGTTCCCTTGTGAGCCGCCACCTCCCTCCTCCCTCTCCTCCTCTATGCGTGCGTGTCGCCCTCACCGCGCGCTCGACGCCCCACTCCGTCGTTGCGACGCACGGCCACGCGCGAGCCCGCACCCGCGCCCGGAGCTCACTCCGCCGTGGCCTCCCCCCCGTCACTGCCCCCGTCGTCCCGCTGCGCCCATCGTCGCCTACACGTGCGGCCACAGCACCTCGCCCGTCCGCCCCGCCGCTGCCACCGTGCGCCCAT
>NC_041385.1:228371183-228384544 GCF_002162155.2 Triticum dicoccoides | reverse complement strand
TCAGTTTGACCCAGTCAACCCCCTGTTGACTGCTGACGTCATGCTGACGTCAGCAAACACTATTCTGGATAATGTTGGATTAAATTAATTAGATAAATTCTAAAAATGATTTAAAACTTTAGAAAATCATATAAAATAAACCGTAGCTCAGATGAAAATGTTTTATACATGAAAGTTGCTCAGAACGGCGAGCCGAATCCGGATACGTAGCCCGTTCGACCGCCACACATCCCTAGCATAGCAAACACGCAACTTTCCCCCTCCGTTTCATTTGTCCGAAAACGCGAAACGCCGGGGATACTTTCCCGGATGTTTCCCCCCTTTGCCGGTATCACCTACTACCGCGTTAGGATACACCTAGCACCGCGTATTGCCATGTTACGCTTTGTGATGCTTTGATTGCTCTATTATTTATTGTGTTCCCCTTCCGTTACTTCTTTCCGGTAGACCCTGAGATTGCGGGCGACCCCCAGTTCGACTATGGAGTTGACGACCCCCTCCTTGCCAGAGCAACCAGGCAAGCCCCCCCCTTGATCACCAGATATCGCCTATTCTTCTCTATACTGCTTGCATTAGAGTAGTGTAGCATGTTACTGTTCGGTTACTCCTATTCTGTTGCATAGCCTGTCATTGTTGCTACAGTCATTGATACCTTACCCGCAATCCTAAATGCTTAGTATAGGATGCTAGTTTATCACCATTGGCCCTACATTCTTGTCAGTCTGCCTTGCTATACTATTGGGCCGTGATCACTCGGGAGGTGATCACGGGTATATACTATACATATATACATACTACAGATGGTGACTAAAGTCGGGTCCGCTTGAAGAGTACCCGCGAGTGATTCACGAATTGGGGGTTGAAAGGACCTTTGTCCCGACGTCCCTCTGTGTGGATCTTTGTGGCGGAGCGACATGGCAGGTTGAGACCACCTAGGCGAGAGGTGGGCCTGGCCCTGGTCGGCGTCCGCGGTTGCTTCATAATAACACGCTTAACGAGATCTTGGTATTTCATCTGAGTCTGGCCATTTGGTCTATACGCACTAACCATCTACGCGGGAGTAGTTATGGGTATCCTGGCGTCATGGTATCAGCCGAAGCCTTCGTGATGTCAGCGACTGAGTGGCGCGCACCGGATTGGACTGGAACGCCACTAGGCCAGGTCTGCTTCCGGCCGCGTACGCAACGTGCAGGTGTGCTAAGGGCGATGGGCCGAGACCCCTGTGCGCTTAGGTTTAGACCGGCGTGCTGACCTCTCTGTTGTGCCTAGGTGGGGCTGCGACGTGTTGATCTTCCGAGGCTGGGCATGACCCAGGAAAGTGTGTCCGGCCAAATGGGGTCGAGCGTGTTGGGTTATGTGGTGCACCCCTGCAGGGAAGTTTATCTATTCGAATAGCCGTGTCCCTCGGTAAAAGGAGGACCTGGAGTTGTACCTTGACCTTATGACAACTAGAACCGGATACTTAATAAAACACATCCTTCCAAGTGCCAAATACAACCCGGTGATCGCTCTCTAACAGGGCGATGAGGAGAGGATCGCCGGGTAGGATTATGCTATGCGATGCTACTTGGAGGACTTCACTCTACTCTCTTCTACATGCTGCAAGACGGAGGCTGCCAGAAGCGTAGTCTTCGATAGGACTAGCTATCCCCCTCTTATTCTGGCATTCTGCAGTTCAGTCCACCGATATTGCCTCCTTACACATATACCCATGCATAAGTAGTGTAGCTCCTTGCTTGCGAGTACTTTGGATGAGTACTCACGGTTGCTTTCTTCCCCCTTTCCCCCTTTCCTTTCTTTCTGGTTGTCGCAACCAGATGCTGGAGCCCAGGAGCCAGACGCCACCGTCGACGACTACTACTACACTGGAGGTGCCTACTACTACGTGCAGGCTGCAGACTACTACACTCGAGGCCCCTGGCTTGTATTATGATGCTTGTATGACTTATTTATGTTTTAGAGTTGTGTTGTGATATCTTCCCGTGAGTCCCTGATCTTGATCGTACATGTTTGCGTGCATGATTAGTGTACGATTGAATCGGGGGCGTCACATCGAGTTTATCCCTTTTCGTCTCTTGCAGGAAAATAAACAGGAATTATGCAAAAGAGTATTAAGCCTTGAGCAGGAGATCGAGGACCTAAAGGAGCAAAATATTATACTCAAGCGTAAATTGAGGAACAAGACTACATCATCAACATCTCCTACTTCACCACCTCCGAGGACATAATCACATGGGTATGGGCACTCCCCTTGGCAACTGCCAAGCTTGGGAGAGGTGCCCCGGTATCGTATCACCATCACACTCCTATCTTTACCGTTTTATTTAGTTTGATCCTTTTAGTAGTATCTTGATCTAGTAGATTGAAGTTTCGATATCAAGTAGTTTTGAGTTTTGCTTTGTGATCTCTTTTTGTAATCGAGTCCGTGAGTTATCTATAATAAAGATTAGTGTTGAGTCAAGGGCTTTTATATGTTGCTATGATCTTGAGGAAGTAGAAAGAATAAAAGAGTTCATATTGATCTTATGGTTAGTGATGACTTCACACATAGAAAGTATGAGGCATAAAAAATGTTGAGAGTTGATAAACGTAGTTTTGGTCATCGTTGCAATTAATAGGAAGTGATGAGGAAATAGGGGTTCACATATAAATATATTATCTTGGACACCTTTTATAATTGGGAGCACTCGTTAAGTATGACATGCTAAAAGAGTTGACGTTGGACAAGCAAGACAACATAATGGTTTATGTTTTCGCACATCTCAGTTAAAGTATATTGTCATTGACCTTCCAAACATGTTGAGCTTGCCTTTCCCCCTCATGCTAGCCAAATTCCTTGCACCAAGTAGAGATACTACTTGTGCTTCCAAATTTCCTTAAACCCAGTTTTGCCATGAGAGTCCACCATACCAACCTATGGATTGAGTAAGATCCTTCAAGTAAGTTGTCATGCTGCAAGTAATAAAAATTGCTATCTAAATATGTATGACTTATTAGTGCAGAGAAAATAAGCTTTGTACGATCTTGTTGTGGAAGTAATAAAAGCGACAGACTGCATAATAAAGGTCCACATACAACGGGCAATATAAAGTGACGTTCTTTTGCATTAAGATTTTGTGCATCAACCCTAAACACACATGACAACCTCTGCTTCCCTCTACAAAGGGCCTATCTTTTACTTTATGTTTTTACTTTATGCTTGAGTCAAGGTGATCTACACCTTTCCCTTTTTCATTTTATCCTTTGGCAAGCTCCTCGTGTTTGAAAGATCATGATATATATATCCAATTGGATGTAAGTTAGCATGGGCTATTATTGTTGACATCACCTGAAGGTGAATACGTTGGGAGGCAACACAATAAGCCCCTATCTTTCTCAGTGTCCGGCTGAAACTCCATAACTACAAGTATTGCGCGAGTGTTAGCAATTATAGAAGATTACAAGATAATTGAGTATGTGAACTTGCTGAAAAGCTCTATTGTTGACTCTTTCTGATGTTATGGTAAATTGCAATTACTTCAATGACTGAGATTATAGTTTGTTAGTTCTCAATGAAGTTTTTGAACCATACTTGACATTGTGAATTGATTGTTACTTGAGCATAAGAAATCATATGATAAAATCTATATATGTTGCTGTTTTAAGAATGATCATGATGCCCTCATGTCCGTATTTTATTTTTATCGACACCTCTATCTCTAAACATGTGGACATATTTTTTGATTTTGGCTTCCGCTTGAGGACAAGCGAGGTCTAAGCTTGGGGGAGTTGATACCTCCATTTTGCATCATGCTTTTATATCAATATTTATTGCATTATGGGCTGTTATTACACATTATATCTCAATACTTATTGCTATTCTCTCTTATTTTACAAGGTTTACCATGAAGAGGGGGAATGCCGGCAGTTGGAATTCTGGCTGGAAAAGGAGCAAACATTGGAAACCTATTCTGCACTGCTCCAAAAGTCCAGAAACTCCACGAAACATGTTTTTGGAATTTATAAGAATTATTGAGCAAAAGAAATACATCAGGGGGCCCACACCTTGGCTAGGAGAGTGGGGGTGCGCCCCCTGTCTCCTGGGCCCCCTGGTGGGCCTCCGGTGTCCATCTTCTGCTATATGAGAGCTTTTACCCTGGAAAAAATCGTGGGCAAGCTTACGGGACGAAACTCCGCCGCCATGAGGCAGAACCTTGGCGGAATCAATCTAGAGCTCCGGCAGAGCTGTTCTGCCGGGGACACTTCCCTCCGGGAGGGGGAAATCATCACCAATGTCATCACCAACTATCCTCTCATCGGGAGGGGGTCAATCTCCATCAACATCTTCACCAGCACCATCTCCTCTCAAAATCCTAGTTCATCTCTTGTATCCAATTTTGTATCAAAACCACAAATTGGTACCTGTGGGTTGCTAGTAGTGTTGATTACTCCTTGTAGTTGATGCTAATTGGTTTACTTGGTGGAAGATCATATGTTCAGATCCTTAATGCATATTATTACCCCTCTGATTATGAAAATGAATATGCTTTGTGAGTAGTTACGTTTGTTCCTGAGGACATGGGTGAAGTCTTGCTATTAGTAGTCATGTGAATTTGGTATTCGTTCGATATTTTGATGAGACGTATGTTGTCTTTTCCTCTAGTGGTGTTATGTGAACGTCGACTACATGACACTTCACCTTATTTGGGCCTAGAGGAAGGCATGGGGAAGTAATAAGTAGATGATGGGTTGCTAGAGTGACAGAAGCTTAAACCCTAGTTTATGCGTTGCTTCGTTAGGGGCTGATTTGGATCCATATGTTTAATGTCGTGGTTAGGTTTACCTTAATACTTCTTTTGTAGTTGCGGACGCTTGCAATAGGGGTTAATCATAAGTGGGATGCTTGTCCAAGTAAGGGCAGTAACCAAGCATCGGTCCACCCACATATCAAATTATCAAAGTACCGAACGCGAATCATATGAATGTGATGAAAACTAGCTTGACGATAATTTACTTGTTACTCATTACTATTTATCTTATCACAAAACTATCTATTTCCTACAATTTCAGTGCTTGCAGAGAAAACCTTACTGAAAACCGCTTATCATTTCCTTCTGCTCCTCGTTGGGTTGGACACTCTTACTTATCGAAAGGACTACGATAGATCCCCTACACTTGTGGGTCATCAAGCACCAAAGGCCCTTCATCGGTGAACCCAGTGTGGTAAACTATATGGAAGCTGAAAGTACCAAGTAAGATCAAAATGTATATGTGGCAAGCACTACGTGGCGTGATCCCGGGGATGGGAGTTCTTGCTCACAGACACATAAAGGTATCTCCACAATGCCCTATCTGTCGAGAGGGGGCCGAGGACATCCGGCATCTATTATTCACATGTATTAGGGCGAGGAAAGTGTGGAAGGCACTTGGCATTATGGATGAAATAGAGAAAGCTCTCCTTGTGTATCGGTCTGGTTCAGTTGTTTTGGAGGAGATTCTAAGGTGGCCAGTTCAGAGATCACCAATACTGGGTCACCTGGGTCTCCAAGAAGTAGTTGCGGTTGGTGCATGGTATATTTGGTGGGAACGTAGGGAAGCAAAGAAGGGTGCTACTGTGAAGAATCCCATCGATTCAAGATTCTCAATTCATGCAATTGCATCAAATCATACTGGTCGGATTCCAGAAAATATTACTTTTTTGAGCGATGGGTGAAACCGACACCAGGATCGTACAAGGTAAACACATATGCTTCTTTTTTTGAAGATGGCTCGGGAGCGATCACTGCTATTATCAGAGACTCTCGAGGACAGGCAATAGCGGGGGCTACAGAGCTCTTCGCTCATGCTCAGGATGCTGCTTCAGCAGAAGTGCTAGCACTACAGCGTGGCTTGTTGCAGGCCTGTGAGAAAAACTGCTCAAGAGTGACTATGGAATCAGACTGACTAGAAATTATAGAAGCATGTAATGGTGAGAAGGAAATTAGAGCACCGTACTCAGCATTATTAGCTGACTGTTTTCAAGTGGCCCATGAAATACCAACCGTGAAGTTATTGTACTGTCCTAGGGAATCAAATACTTTTGCACACTTTATAGCTAGACATGCGTATGATATGCAGTTAGAGTTCTCCTACGAGGATGAGCCTCCAGGTTTTTTATTACCGCATGTAATGAAGGATGTAACCTTTTCAGTTATGCAATAAAGTGCCAATAGATTTCAAAAAAATAAATAGCGCCAACCACGTATTAAAAAAAGAGCGCCAACTGTGCCTGCCCCAAGCGTGAGGAGAAAACAGATCAGATCTCGATCCCAACTTTCCCCGACCTTCGCTGCCCTAGTTCTCGATTCCCTCTTTCCCCGATCTTCGCCGCCCTAGTTTTCGATCCCTAGTTTCCCCAATCTCGACTCTCGGAGTTTGCTGAGAAGATCCAGATCATGATGATACACCTAGTGGCTGAAAACATGAAGATCAGGAAGATCCCAGATCATGATGATACACAATCCAGGAACATACCAGCTGCTGAGAAGAATAAGGCCCTAGTGCCTGAAATGGAAGAAGAAGAGGAAGCCCAAGTGCTCAAAAAGTTGAAGCCCAAGATCCCAGATCATGATGATACACACCTAGTGGCTTAAAACATGACGATCAGGAAGGATGCAGGTCTCAGACTTTGGAGACAGCCAGATCCCTATGCTGCAAGAAGGAGGACTGTTGTAGACTACAGTTTCCACACAAAGGAACATCAAGACTTCTATGAGACTGTGCTCCTGGATAAGAAGCCCATATTCAGTGACATGAAATGGGTTGATTCATCATATATTGATGACAATGAAGACCACTTCCCTGGAGTTCATGAAAGCTTCAGGATGAATGGAGTTGATGCCTTTGTGGGTCAGAAATTAACCAAGTGGAATGATGAGCTTATCATGCAATTCTATTCAACAACTCACTTCTACCCATATGGAAAAAAGTATGGATGTCTAAAGGTACAAGGTATCAGTCAACTGTTGCTGAGTGGGCCAAGCTAATCAATGCCCCTGAAGAGCACGAGGATGATACGGATGTGTATGCCAAGCCAAGGAACGGACACAACTCCATGGCACATATGTACAGAGAAATTCCTGATGCAGCTTTGGAACATCACCAGTTTGGTTCTGTCTATTATCTCCTGTCAGGTCTGCCCACAATCAACACCATCCTTAGGCACACATTGTTGCACAAGTCTGGAGATCACATGATGATAAGAGGGCATTCCATCAACTTGCTGCATATGTTTGATGTGCCAGAAAAGTTCAAGGTAATGACATTGATTATAGAGACAATCAAGAGGACAGCCGCTGATCAGAAGAGATCATGTGGGTATGCTCCACACATCCAGATGCTCATAAACTCCAAGATGGGCAAAGGCATATATCTACTAGACAAAGAGCACCTTCCCCTGAGGCCAGACTTTGAGGACAACACAGTTGTCATGGATGCTACAGATCCCACTTCAGTAGAGGCTTAGGAGAAGAGAGAGAAGGCAAAAGCAGAGAAGGCAGCCAAAATACCAAGTGTTGAAGAAGCTTCACAAGTTTTTCTCAAGTCAAAGTAAGACCAAATTGGCTATCTTATTCAAGCCACCTTGAGGATTGAGAAAGGATTGGCCACCCTGACTCGGAATCAAGAAAGTCTTGAGAGGATTTTTGAGACTAAACTTCCTGACTTGGATGTCAAGGTGACAGAGATTCATACTTCTGTGGAGAAGATCCAAGAAGAGCTTGAGGATAAGAGTGAAAATACCACTATAGATGCATATCAAAGGGTGCCCAGAAGGCAGAGGTCTGGAGCAGTGCCAGTGGCAGATACAAGAGCTACAACTTCAGCCCCTGCAGCCACAGCCTCAGTTACCCCTCTAGTTGCAACTCCACCAGCTCCTTTAACCTCTTCAGATGTATTTGTTGCAGGACTCCTCTCCATGCCTCCTCCCGAAGATCAAGCTTAGAGTGCCACATAGCACTATGCATTTTCAAGCTTTTTGGTAACTTGTTGCCAAAGGGGGAGAAAGTGTATAGATCATAGGCTTCGAGAATGAGAGAGAACCTTGCTTCTTTTTGCTTTCTTGCTACTTGTTTGCTTGCTTGCCTGGATGATACTTTATGGTTATGTGTGTGAGATACTTCTATGGTCATGTGTTTGATCATATCATACTTTAATGTTTGTGCTTGAATGATGATTTTATCCTTTTCTCATGTATGATCATTCACTTTGTCTTGGTGATGAGTGTATATTTCATTTACTATCATTTTGAGCGCTCCACCAAGATGTATGTGACATGGAAGAGTAACCCATGTTCCTAATCGATTGTGCATTTGCATTCCAAAGCAAATTTTTAAATAATGCACAAATTTAGGGGGGGCTCTTGCTTATCACATACTTTTCAAAGCAATGATGTATTTCATTCTTATCATCATTTGTCGAAGCTTTGATCTATATGTTGTCATCAATTACCAAAGAGGGGGAGATTGAAAGTGCAACTTAATCCCTGGGTGGTTTTGGTAATTCTTAACAAAATATAGCTCATTGAACTAATACTCTTTCAAGATGATCATTTCAGAAAGTTCAATGACTGGCATGGCATGGACTAGAGATGTGGACCCCTCAAAATGCTAAGGACACATATTGGCAAAAGCTCAAGACTCTACATTTTCATTTTAGTGATCCAAGATCACATTGAGTCCATAGGAAAAGCCAATACTATTAAAAGGGGATGAGGTGTTGCTTAATGGCTTGCTTGCTCAAAATGCTTAGTGATATGCTCCAAAATCCCTCAACCACTTTCTCATTTCCACATATGTCCTAAACCTAAAGTCAAACTCGGCCCCACTGATTTGATCTATCCGGCGCCACCGAGTTCATTTGACATAGCCATAGCCAGAAACCCTAATCAATTCGGTCTCACTGATAGGGATCTCGGTCTCACCGAGATGGGATTGCAAACACTCTGTTTCCCTTTGTAACATTTCATTCAAACCAAGATGAGCGATCAGTCCCACCAAGTTCGCAATGCAAACTCCCTGTTTCCTTTTTGTAACGTTTCAGTCTCACCGAAATGAGCGATCTGTTCCACCGAGTTTGCCTGGCCAACTCTCTGTTTGCCTATTACTGAAATCGGTCTCACCGAGTTCATGTGATCCATCTAATTGAGATCAAGTTATGCCCTAACCCTAGCACATCAGTCCCACCGAGTTGATCATGTCGGTCCTACCGAAAAGCCTAACGTTCACATTTTGAACTGAATTGGTCTGACAGAGTTTCTCTATTCGGTCCCATCGAGTTTGGTAAATTGTGTGTAACGGTTAGATTTTGTGTGGAGGCTATATATACCCCTCCACCCTTCCTCCATTCGTGGAGAGAGCTATCAGAACGTGCCTACACTTCCAACATTCATTTTCTGAGAGAGAACCACGTACTCATGTGTTGAGACCAAGACATTCCAATCCAACCACAAGAATCTTGATCTCTAGCCTTCCCCAAGTTGCTTTCCATTCAAATCATCTTTCCACCACATCCAAATCGGTGAGAGAGAGTTGAGTGTTGGGGAGACTATCATTTGAAGCACAAGAGCAAGGAGTTCATCATCAACACACCATCTATTACCTTTTGGAGAGTGGTGTCTCCTAGATTGGTTAGGTGTCACTTGGGAGCCTCCGTCAAGATTGTGGAGTTGAACCAAGGAGGTTGTACGGGCAAGGTGATCGCCTACTTCGTGAAGATCTACCTAAGTGAGGCAAGTCCTTCATGGGCGATGGCCATGGTGGGATAGACAAGGTTGCTTCTTCATGGACCCTTCGTGGGTGGAGCCCTCCGTGGACTCGCGCAACCGTTACCCCTCGTGGGTTGAAGTCTCCATCAACGTGGATGTACGATAGCACCACTTATCGGAACCACACCAAAAATCTCCGTGTCTACATTGCGTTTGCTCCCTCCAAACTCCTCCCCTTTACCTTCATATGCAATGATTTACATTCCGCTGTTATATTCTTAGAATTGCATGTGTAGGTTGATTGCTTGACTTGTACTAAGTTGCTAAAATCTTCCAAGACTAAAAATTGGAAAAATGCTAGATTTTTATTTGGTCAAGTAGTCTAATCACCCCCCTCTAGACATACTTTCGATCCTATAGTGATGCATTCAATAACGCAAACGATAAAATTGTTAATATCGTATGTGATGTACTTGCTAACGGAAACGTTTTCCTTGGAGCAACTATGTGGGATGTATATACGAACGGAAACGTTTAGCGGTGACTGACTGTCTGGGATGTACTTACGACCGGAAACGATTTCTCCTGTATAATTGTATTTTTTAGCACTATTGTATGTATAACCATATTTGATCGCTCACCAGTCGCACACGACCTCATTTTGCCGAGCGTGTGTGCCAGGAGGGCATATCCCCGACAGTTTCTAGGTCATGTGGGAAGGACCCCCCCTATCGCCCACACTCACTTGACGACGATTCCAAATACCATCGCGGAAAGGGGTTAAAAACAGTTTGTATAGCACCTCGTTGTACCAGTGTAAGTGTCAAAAACGCTCTTATATTATGGGACAGAGAAAGTATTTGTTTAATAAAATATATGTTGTTATTTCAGAAAAATACACGTGGGTCGTTGGATCTTTAATGCATGACCCAAATTGACCAAGTGACAGCTCAGACCAAATGTCCCTCGCCGGCTCCAGCCAGGCTAACTAGGGTCATGTTATAACAATCAAATGTAACTATCCCTAATGTTTAGACGCCTTCTACCGTTGTCGCGCCGGGAACTGAACCACCACGGGGAAACATACTTTTCATCGCCAATCATGCGATCGCCCCTAGCCACGTTACCACTCTGTGCTCGTACCCGTCGACCAAGAAAACTGTTGCGGAAGCTCGAAACGCCACCACAAATTCGAATAGCCCCCCTGGAGATGGTCGCGCTGCAGCATCGCCGGTCGTCGAGCTTTTTTAGCGGTCGGGCGTCGTCCAATCTACCGACCAGAGCACCGCCGAATCGCTGCCCCATTCGGAGCTCCAGAGCACTCAAACATTGGATTTCATGTTCAATTGCTTTTCAAATTTTTGGGCTCCAGTTTTTGGGCATATGAAAAAGCACCAGCCATGGGGAAAATATCATGTGCTACTGGCTCTTTATGTGATACTGTGATATAGACTCCTCAGCGGTTGGATCTTCAGATCTGATGACTCCTCGGAGGTCTTGAACATTTTACAAAAAAAAAGATCCAAGAGTCTCAAAATTGCGCGTAGATACAACAGTTTCTCGGATGTCGTTGGATCTAAGATCCAATGGCTCCAAAAGCATGTATCACGGTATCACCTACGGGCCAGTAGCACCTAATATTTTTAGCAGCCACAATGCACAAACACCTTCTCTTCTAGCCTATAACTGTTTTTGCTTCACTAAGTTTTACGTCATCTGTTGAAGATGCTTTAAGACTCTAGAGTAGAAGTAGCAGGATACACTATAGTTGGCCAAATGGGCGGGCTAACCAGGCCGACCCGTGAGCATGCCGGCACGGCCCGACATGGGCCAGGCACGGCACGGGCTAAACGGGCCAGACCCGACACGTGGCATGCCCTGGTCCGTGCTTGGGCTGCTAGCCTGAGCACGCGGGCCGGCACGGCACGACCCGATCACGGTTTATTTATTTTTCTATACATCTCTATATGACCCAATGATACATCTCCAACATATCTATAATTTATGAAGCATCCCGGCGCTCTCCATGATAACGAGGGAGTAGTTCACCCTCGGGGCTGAGGGTATGTACCCGTAGCTATGTGTTTGATCTCTCTCTCTCTCTCTCTCTCTCTCTCTCTCGTGTTCTCTCTCGTGTTCCCTCTATGGCATGATCTAGATGTATCCCGAGCTTTGCTATTATAGTTGGATCTTATGATGTTTCTCCCCCCTCTACTCTCTTGTGATGAATTGAGTTTCCCTCTTGAAGTTATCTTATCGGATTGAGTCTTTTATGAGAACACTTGATGTATGTCTTACCGTGTTTATCTGTGGTGACAATGGGATATCATGTGCTACTTGATGTATGTTTTGGTGACCAACTTGCGGGTTCCGCCCATGAACCTATGCATATGGGTTGGCACACGTTCTTGACTCTCCGGTAGAAACTTTGGGGCACTCTTTGAAGTACCTTTGTGTTGGTTGTATGAATCTGAGATTGTGTGATGCATATCGTATAATCATGCCCACGGATACTCGACGTGACAATGGAGTATCTAGGTGACATTAGGGTTTTGGTTGATTTGTGTCTTAAGGTGTTGTTCTAGTACGAACTCTTTTATAGATTGATCCGAAAGAATAACTTTGAGGTGGTTTCGTACCCTACCATAATCTCGACGTTTGTTCTCCGCTATTAGTGGCTTTGGAGTGACTCTTTGTTGCATGTTGAGGGATTGTTATATGATCTATCTATGTTATTATTGTTGAGAGAACTTGCGCTAGTGAAAGTATGAACCCTAGGCCTTGTTTCCTATCATTGCAATGCCGTTTACGCTCACTTTTATCATTAGTTACCTTGCTGTTTTCATTATTTCAGATTACAAAAACCTATATCTACTATCTATTTTGCACTTGTATCTTCATCTCTTCGCCGAACTAGTGCACCTATACAATTTACCATTGTATTGGGTGTGTTGGGGACACAAGAGACTCTTTGTTATTTGGTTGCAGGGTTGTTTGAGAGAGACCATCTTTATCCTACGCCTCCCACGGATTGATAAACCTTAGGTCATCCACTTGAAGGAAATTTGCTACTGTCCTACAAACCTGTGCACTTGCAGGCCCAACAACGTCTACAAGAAGAAGGTTGTG
This sequence comes from Triticum dicoccoides, assembly GCF_002162155.2. NCBI lineage: Eukaryota > Viridiplantae > Streptophyta > Magnoliopsida > Poales > Poaceae > Triticum > Triticum dicoccoides. Next base: position 228,371,694 of record NC_041385.1, on the reverse strand, counting down.
TAGTAGACAGCAAGCTCTTTTCTGGCGCCGTTGTCGGGGAGGTGAGTGCTTGAAGGTATATCTTTAGATCTTGCAATCGAATCTTTCGTTTCTTGTTTTATCACTAGTTTAGTTTATAAAAGAACACTACAAAAAAATGGAGTTAAGTTTGTCTCGTACGCTTCGTCTTTTTAATATCTTTCGTGAGTATGATGAAAAGGAGAATTGTGCTCAAGTGCTAGAAGACGAAATCTATAGAATGTTTGATACTAAATCTTTGAATGATGAGCATAATTGCAATGTTGTTAGTATGAACTCATTGAATATCCTTAGTACTAATGATGGTTGCTCTAGGCATGATGAAAATATATCTTATGAGCATGTCAACTTTTGTGGAGTGCATGTTTGCATGAAAACACCAAATAGAGAAGATATATATTGCAAGAGGCATAAGCATTTAGAAACTAAATGGTTGCATGAAAGGCTAGGTGTGAGTGCTGAAAATTTAAAATTCCTTTGCCGTACTTGTGAA
>NC_041385.1:228361990-228371173 GCF_002162155.2 Triticum dicoccoides | reverse complement strand
TCATTACAATGAACTTAGTTTGCTTTTGGGTTATGAAGAGTTGAAACGTTTACTTAAGGACCTTCCGGAATCTGCCCATAAGAAATTCCTTGATATTGATCTAGAAAAGATTTATTTGTTTTGTGCGGAGAATTGCATTGAAAATCCTTATATTGCCAATTACCTAAAGAAAAGAAAGCAAATAGAAGATGATTGGAATACTAATGAAAGGGAAGAGACTTCCCCATATCCTCCTATTATTTCTCATGATGAATCAAGTAACGAGGAGGAGCTTTCTATTCAACCAATCTCATCAATAAGGAGCTCAAAGAGGAAGGTTGAACCCATACATAATATGAAGAAGAAAAAGAAAAGAAGGAGCAACAAAGGTAAAAAGGTATCCCTCCCAAATGATGTTGCTCCTACCACTCATTGTGATGATGAAAATTGCTTTACTATTGGTGCTATCCATATTTTTAATGATGAGTGTGATTATGCTTATGATATGAAAGGGCCCAAGCTTGGGGAAGCTATGTTTGATGAGGATGAAATATTTGAGAATATATTTGCTGAAATTAATGTTTGTCCCAAGCTTGGGGATGCTATGTTTAATGAAGATGATAAGGTTTTGCATTGATTTATACTAACCTATCTCACGAGTTCTTGTTGAGTTTGTTGTGAATGAAGCTGTTGATAAAAAGAAGAGAAACCATGATATGAGAGGAATTAAGGAGACATAAAAGTTCAAGCTTGGGGATGCCCAAGGCACCCCAAGATAATATTTCAAGAAGTCTCAAGCATCTAAGCTTGGGGATGCCCCGTTAGGCATCCCACCTTTCTTCTTCAACAACTATCCGTTAGTATCGGTTGAGCTTAAGTTTTGCTTCTTCACATGAGTTGTGTTATCCTTGCAATGTCATTTTGTTTTGTTTTGCTTGCTATTTGAATAAGATACCAAGACCTGAAATTCTTTAATGAGAGAGAGTCTTCACATTAGCTACATAATTGTTTAGCTACTCATTGATCTTCAATTATATCTTCTTGGAGTAGTTTGTCATTTACTCGTGTGCTTCACTTATATCTTTTGAGTAAATGGTTGAATGAGTTGATTGTCATAAATCTGAATTTATATATGTCTCATTTTTTTATCCCATGGGGAGTAATGACTTCACATCTAAGAAGTAGAGGTTGTAAATTTATTGAAGGTTAGCAAGCATTGTATTGGTCATTTGAACAATTCATGAAAGAATATTGAAGGAAGAGAGATTTCACATATAAATATACTATTGTAGACATCTTTTATAGTTGGGAGCACTCATTAAGTATGACATGCTAAAGAGTTGATGTTGGACAAGGAACACAACGTAATGGGTTATGTTTTCCGACATCTCAGTTAAAGTATATTGTCATGGATCATTCAAACATGTTGAGCTTGCCTTTCCCCCTCATGCTAGCCAAAATTCCTTGCACCAAGTAGAGATACTACTTGTGCTTCCAAATATCCTTAAACCCAGTTTTGCCATGAGAGTCCACCATACCTACCTATGGATTGAGTAAGATCCTTCAAGTAAGTTGTCATCGGTGCAAGCAATAAAAATTGCTCTCTAAATATGCATGACTTATTAGTGTGGAGAAAATAAACTTTGTAGGAACTTGTTATGGAAGCAATAAAAGCGATGGACTGCATAATAAAGGTCCATATACAAGGGGCAATATAAAGTGACGTTCTTTCGCATTAAGATTTTGTGTATCCAACCCTAAAAGCGCATGACAACCTCTGCTTCCCTCTGCGAAGGGCCTATATTTTACTTTATGCAAGAGTCAAGGTGATCTTCACCTTTCCCTTTTTCATTTTTTTCCTTTGGCAAGCACTTTGTGTTGGGGTGATCCCGATATATATATATCCAATTGGATGTAAGTTAGCATGAACTATTATTGTTGACATCACCCAAAGGTGAATACGTTTGGAGGCAACATTATAAGCCCCAATCTTTCTCTGTGTCTGATTAAAACTTCATAACCATTAGTATTGCGTGAGTGTTAGCAATTGTAGAAGACTATATGACAGTTGAGTATGTGGAGTTTGATATTCCTGAAAATAAGATGGATTGCAATTGTTTGAATGACTGAGAAGGAAGTTTGCTAGTTTTCAAGAAAGTTTATGGTCTATGCTTTGACATGTTAACTGCTTGTTACTTTATCGTGAGAAGTTTTATGAGATGAACTACTGTTATGACATATTATCATGCTAGAAAAGGTGATTGAAATTATCATTGACCAAACTTGTGCACCTTCTAGCATTCACACTTCAGAAATTCTTTCTTTATCATTTACCTACTCGAGGACGAGTAGGAATTACGCTTGGGGATGCTGATACGTCTCCAACGTATCTATAATTTATGAAGCATTCATGCTATATTACTATGTGTTTTGAGTGATTATGGGCTTTATTATACACTTTTATATTACTTTTGGGACTAACCTACTAACCGGAGGCCCGGCCCATATTGCTGTTTTATTGCCTGTTTCAGTATTTTGAGGAAAAGGAATATCAAACGGAGTCCAAACGGAATGAAACCTTCGGCAGCGTTATTTTTGGGAAGAATATGATCTTGGAGACTTGGAGATCAAGTCAGAAGATCCTCGAGGACTCCACGAGATAGGAGGCCCCCCCCCTATAGGGCGCACCCCCTTGTCTCGTGGGCCCCTCGAGCACCTCCCGACCGCCTTCTTTCGCCTATATATACCTACGTACCCTAAAACCATCACAAATCAAGATAGATCGGGAGTTCCGCCGCCGCAAGCCTCTGTAGCCACCAAAAACCTCTCGGGAGCCCGTTTCGGCACCCTGCCGGAGGGGGAATCCATCACCGGTGGCCATCTTCATCATCCCGGCGCTCTCCATGATGAGGAGGGAGTAGTTCACCCTCGGGGCTGAGGGTATGTACCAGTAGCTATGTGTTTGATCTCTCTCTCTCTCGTGTTCCCTCTATGGCACGATCTTGATGTATCCCGAGCTTTGCTATTATAGTTGTATCTTATGATGTTTCTCCCCCCTCTACTCTCTAGTGATGAATTGAGTTTCCGTCTTGAAGTTATCTTATTGGATTGAGTCTTTTATGAGAACACTTGATGTATGTCTTGCCGTGTTTATCTATGGTGACAATGGGATATCATGTGCTACTTGATGTATGTTTTGGTGACCAACTTGCGGGTTCCGCCCATTAACCTATGCATATGGGTTGGCACACGTTCTTGACTCTCCGGTAGAAACTTTGTGGCACTCTTTGAAGTACCTTTGTGTTGGTTGGATGAATCTGAGATTGTGTGATGCATATCGTATAATCATGCCCACGGATACTCGAGGTGACAATGGAGTATCTAGGTGACATTAGGGTTTTGGTTGATTTGTGTCTTAAGGTGTTATTCTAGTACGAACTCTTTTATAGATTGATCTGAAAGAATAACTTTGAGGTGGTTTCGTACCCTACCGTAATCTCTACGTTTGTTCTCCGCTATTAGTGTCTTTGGAGTGACTCTTTGTTGCATGTTGAGGGATTGTTATATGATATGTCTATGTTATTATTGTTGAGAGAACTTGTGCTACTGAAAGTATGAACCCTAGGCCTTGTTTCCTATCATTGCAATACCGTTTACGCTCACTTTTATCATTAGTTACCTTGCTGTTTTTATTATTTCAGATTACAAAAACCTATATTTGCTATCTATTTTGCACTTGTATCTTCATCTCTTCGCCGAACTAGTGCACCTATACAATTTACCATTGTATTGGGTGTGTTGGGGACACAAGAGACTCTTTGTTATTTGGTTGCAGGGTTGTTTGAGAGAGACCATCTTCATCATACGCCTCCCACGGATTGATAAACCTTAGGTCATCCCCTTGAGGGAAATTTGCTACTGTCCTACAAACCTGTGCACTTGCAGGCCCAACAATGTCTACAAGAAGAAGGTTGTGTAGTAGACATCACCCAACAGGTAAAAATAGGTTAAAAAACGCCCGATGAGTCAAATAGCAAACGAACTAGCAGGTCTGGCGTGCCGGTGGGCTGCCCCTATTAGTAGATGGGTCATGCCTGGGCTGCGACCTCCTGCCATGGGCCGGTACGGCACGACGCGACTATTAGTCGTGCCGTCGCAGGCCGTGCCGTGCCAGGCACATTTACCGCGGCCAGGCCAGCGCCGGCATACAATACCGGCTTCAAAACATATCACCACACAGTATGCTGGGGCACTCGCCAGCAGTCAGCACACATGCCAGCACACAAAAAAAGCCGGGAATGGGTCGGCAGGCGAACGATAAACGGACGCGCGGCCGTTTTGGTCGGTGCGTTACGCCGGGAGTTGCTCTCACATCCTTTGATTTGTTTTTTTAGGGTTAATGTCGGCGCTTTTATTCAAATTAAAAAGAGTCTGGAATCTCACCTGCGATCACCTCCAAAATACAATCCGGTGGTGATCCAAGCCAGACCTTACAAAGTTCTTCTCCTACACCTATCTTTGCTAACTTATGCGCGGCAATATTTGCAGAACGCCTCACCCACGAAACACTGAACGCATCAAAAGAGCGAAGCAAAGTCTTGATCTCCTCCACCCATGAGCCTGTCGTCGCCAAAGTCCTCTCTGGAGTGTTGATCATCTGTACTAGAGCCTGGCTGTCCAGTTCTAGTTGGATTCTTTGCACGTTCCTTTCCGCTGCTAGCAATAGAGCTCGCTTGCACGCTTTGATATCCGCGGCCTTTGCATCAACCACATGAGGAAAGAAGTGGCTTGCACCGACTAGGAAGGCACCGTTATGATCCCGCAGTACAACCCCTCCTCCACTCTTGCCTCCAAACTTTGACATAGCATCGTCTGTGTTGGCCTTGATCCAACCCTCCTCCGGCGCTGACCAGCGTTGCATGATCGGGACTTTGGGCTCCAGCCCCGTCTTGTTGTGAGCTTCCCTCCATTCCTGCATGAAATCACATACCCTCTCTATTATTGCATGTGGTTCATCGATCCTCTTGCCTTCCTTAATTTCATTTCGTGCCAGCCATAAAGCGTAGACCGCATGGATCATTGCTTGTCGCTCGTCCTCGTGAGCCTCTGCAAACCACCCAAGCAACCAATTAGCCAGCTCGCTCTGAGAGCATGTGAAACTCGGTGGGGCAGCCACCGTTACTCCCTTTTCTGAGCTCAGCTGGTTCCAGAACTGGACCGAGTGTTGGAAAGTCTAAAATAGATGCAAAATAGTTTCCTCTCGTCCGCATACTACACAAAATACTCCAGGCTTGATCTTCCTTCATAGCAGCTCCGCCCCCACGGCCAAGCCATTTCTAATCACTCTCCACATGTGGATTTTCGCCTTGCCCGGAGCATTGGTATCCCAAAGACCCAAATACCCATTATGCTTGTTAACCGAACTAGCTAATTCCGGCCATCCGGTTTTCAGCTTATTCAGTGTCATCTTCAAGTGATAGGATGACCGCACCGTGAAGGTGCCATTCTTTGTAAAATTCCAAGCCAAAACATCCTGCATCACTGGTCCCCCAATAGCTATCTGTTTTATGTCTTGCGCATCATCCGGCGAGAACATCTCATCGAGTCTAGCAGTGTTCCACGCATCTCCAGCCGCTACCATCAGGTCTGCCACCTTTGTCACTCCCTGCAAGTATACAACCCCAAGTGGCCTCATACTCCAGCTTCCCTGGATCCAGTTATCGTGATGTATGTTGATGCTAGAACCATCGCCGACCCGCCAAACAAGTCCTTCTCTCAATAGATCGCAGCCATGAAGAATACTTCGAAAGGTAAAGGACCCACCCGAGGGGCATGTTGCTGACATGATCGTGGTATCCGGGAAGTACCTTGCCTTTAGAACTCGTGCACACAACGACGTTGGACATTGTAAGATCCTCCATGCCTGTTTGGCCAAGAGAGCTTGGTTGAAAGCCTCTGGATCCCGAAAGCCAAGCCCACCATCCCTCTTTGTCTCGCACATCTTCTCCCACGAGATCCAATGCACCTTCCTATCACCATTTGTCGCCCCCGCCATAATTTTGACGAGATTGAAGTCAGGTTCCGACACATTTTCTTTGCGAGGTGGAAACAACTCATAGTGTAAGTTGGTGTAGCTTGGAGTATAGACTTAACTAGAACTTCCCGCGCGGCCTTGGAGAGCCCCTGGCCCTTTAAACCATTAACCTTTCCCTTTGAACACTCTGTGACATATTTAAACGTGCCATCCTTTGATCTTCCTACTAGTGTAGGCAGACCCAGGTATCGCTCGCCAAGGGCTTCATTGTGTATACCGAGTGTGTTCTGCAGTTGGCCTTTCATGTCATCGTGAGTGCCCTTCCCAAAAAAGGTAGCAAATTTCTGTAAGTTAATGCGCTGGCCCGAAGCCTCCTCATACTGCCTCAGAATTTCCTTCAACTCCATCAAATTATCCAAAGATCCCTCAAGGAAGACAATGCTATCATTGGCAAACAGTAAGTGTGTAACATTGGGGCTAGTGCTCCCAAATGACACTTCTTTGATTCTCTTCTCCTCTTGTGCTCTCTTTAGTAGCGCCGAGAACCCCTCCACACAAAACAAGAACAAATAGGGGGATAACGGGTCACCTTGTCTCAAACCACGAGAGGGCACAAAACCCCTGGATAAGCCACCATTAAGCCTCACTGAGAACCTCGCCGATGTCACACATCACATAATCATAGCAATCCATTGAGCATCAAAACCCACTCGGTTCAGAACCTGCTCGAGAAAAATCCATTCGACCCTATCATATGCCTTCATCATGTCGAGTTTAACCGCACACAATGGCTTCTTCCTCTTCCTGTTTAGAATGGCGTGCACGCACTCGTATGCCACAAAAACATTATCCGTAATCAACCTTCCCGGGACAAAGGCACTTTGTTCTTCTGATATCAACAGAGGGAGTAAACCTTTTAGCCTGTTTGCCAACACCTTTGTGGCTATTTTATAGAGCACGTTACATAAGCTAATCGGTCTGAACTAAAAGCCACTCCGGTGAGTTGATTTTCGGAATCATAACTATAACTGTGTCATTAAAGCCCTCCGGCGTGGATGCACCGTTGAGAAACTCCTTCACCGCCTTGCACACATCATCTTTAACCAATGACCAGTGTCTTTGGTAGAAAAGAGCCGGGAGTCCATCTGGGCCAGGTGCCTTCGTCGGCCCCATTTGGAATAAGGCTCGCTCAATCTCATCATCGGAAAAGGCTGCCGTCAGCCTTTGATTCATATCCGCCATAACCAAAGGTACAATATTTTGTAACAGTACATTAGCACCAACCAACCCATCAAAAGTAAACAGCCGTTCATAGAAAGAGGCTGCCAACTCTCTCATATCCCCATCCACCGTGCATCGGGATCCATCCAACAGACGTACGATCGTACATAGAAATGCACAATCCGTTCACCAAAAGATCACCAACAGATCTTAAAAAGATTGCCAAAATTCACATAATGCACATAAACGACGGACAAGTTTAAACTACATCTAAAAACTTAAAATTAAAGCGCAGAAGGTGGATCTTCACCACTTCCTCGTTGACCCTTTCCTCTTTTGGTCGACGACGCAGTTATAGGCGTCGGCGGCTGGTGGAGGATCATCCGAGTGTTCAGATGAGGCGCCGTAGTCGTCGCTGTCATCGGAGGAGGAGTCGAAGAGGACGATGAGCACTTTGAGCCGCCGGACAACCCCTCTCCTGTTACCACTTGAGCTTCGCGAGCCGAGCCGCCACTGTCACCTCGCGCTCCTACTGCTCAATGGCAAGCCGGAGCGCCTTGGCGTTCTTCCGGCATAGTCCCGAGCGTCCGCCTCCGCCGTTGTAAGAGACCGACAGGAGACCCAAGCGAGGAAACGCCCGTCCTCATCGGGCTTCGACGACAACATGTGGTTGTGGCGCACCGATTGCTCTGCCGCGTCCCTCTCCCTTGCCTGCTGCCACTCACGGCAAGCGGCGCATGCCTCGAATTCCGGCGTGCGCGTCCGGGCCTATGGGTAGGGCACAAGCAGGGGCAGGTGACATCGTGGGAGTGGCGCGGACTGTGCAACCCTCGCGGAGCTGCATGTGGGTCGAAGGGGCCAACTCTGGCATCCGCGCTGCGCTGGTGGGGAAGATGCGAGGTGGCAGATCCGAAACTGCCCCCAGTGTCCACGTTGGAGCTCTCGAGGGCAATGCGGAGGGCCAGCTCCTTGACATCGAGGTCGGAGTCGGAGCGGCTGTCGGCACTCGACATGGTCGTTAGAGTCATTTGAGTGGATCAAAATCGGAGTAAGGCGAGAAGAAGAGACAGAGTGAGAGCGGAGTGAACTGAGTTAGGGTTTTCGGATTGGTGGGTTTATTGGGGAAGGAGAGGGGTCGGGTGGACCGGGCTGACGTGGCGGACACGTGTGGGTCTCCCATATCGGTCCTACATTTGGGCTCAATATGAGGGCTCCGAACAACTTGATGATTTAAGGGCAGTTTGAGACGCCCGAGTAGGTCTTTTTTGACTGGTTAATGACCGGATCGTTCGCCCAGACATTTAACGCGTGGTTGGGGTGTTCGGCTGTAGATGCTCTCAGGCTCTAGAGTAGAGTAGAAGTAACCCAGTAGTGAGATACATCAAAAAGAAACTCCAACAAAACCAACTTTTTTGGACATTCCAACAAAACCAACTAAACATGAACACGTGAAAGTGGAGAAGAGTCAAACGAGTCTTCTAGCACATCCATTGATCCTTTTCCCGCTAATCAGAGCAACTCAAACAGGCCGACCCAAATAGACGACACATTTGTCCTTTTTGTCTGTTTGGGTCGCCCGCCCGCTCGGCATCCGTCCTATTTTAGATTTGGGTCGGCAGTGCGCTCAACGCCCCGATCCATTTCATGTTCGCACTTAATTTTTAAAAAAGGCCCGCGGCCATAGATCATGCGGCCAGCCATGTCTCATGCCGGCACCATGCCAGCGCCGGCATACAATACCGGCTTCAAAACATATCACCACACAGTATGTTGGCGCATTCGCCAGCGGTCAGCACACATGTCAGCACACAAAAAAAGCCGGAAATGAATCGGCAGGCGAACGACAAACGGACGCGCGGCCGTTTTGATCGGTGCGTTATGTCCGGAGTTGCTCTCACATCCTTTGATTTGTCGATTGGATTAGAAATAGCGCCCCCGCAAAAAAAAAA
>NC_041385.1:228360979-228361595 GCF_002162155.2 Triticum dicoccoides | reverse complement strand
GAGGGTCCCCTTCCAGGCTGCGCTCGGCGGCGGAGGGCGGGTCACCCTCCAGGAGGCGGTCAGGGCAGCGGGACTGGACTGGGAGGGCCGCCTGCACTGCGGACTGGACGACGCGCGCAACACGGCGCGGCTTCTTGTTGAGCTGATGCGGCGCGGGGTCAAGATGACCATCACCGGTTCGCTGGCGCCGCCGCCGCCGATCCAGCAGAAGGAGCAGCCCCCGCAGCTTCTCACAAGCTCTTGCGGTGGCTCATCTGTGCTGGCGCCGCTGCCGATGATCCAGCAGAAGCAGCAGTCGCCGCAGCTTCGCACAAGACCTTGCGGTGGCTCATCGGCACTGGCGCCGCCGCTGATCCAGCAGAAGCAGCAGCCGCCGCAGCCACACATGATAAGCCCCTGCGGCGGCTCCTCTGCGACGTGCTTCTGCTACTGCAGGGTACCGACCAGAGGAGGCGTGGTGTCCGTGCCAGGGCCGATGCAGGGCAAGTGCTTCTTCGGGTGTGGCAACTGGACGCCGGCCATGGGACCCGTGTGCCCCTACTTCGTATGGACCAACTGAATGAACCACCCATGGCAGGGCACCAGAATCAGTGTAGCTCAGCTGTTAGTGTAAATC
>NC_041385.1:228328899-228360969 GCF_002162155.2 Triticum dicoccoides | reverse complement strand
TGCTAGCCATCAGAATCAGAGCTTAGCTCGGCTGATTCTAGCCAGTCTAGGTGTGAATTGGTCTCTGGAATCGAATGTATTTGGTGTCTGAATTAGTATTATCAATAGAAATTCTTTTTAGTTATGTCCCTTCTCCTGATCTCTTCCTCTCTCCGGCACCTTGACGCTCCTCGTAATCGCACCCATTTCTCCGCACAAGCACCGTTGATTTAGATAGATCTGCCGCTCATATGTGTGTCCGTAGGATCATTTCGTAATTTATGTTTCCAGAACACGCAAGATGAAGGATGCCTGGATCCCTATTTTGAATATTCTTTTTGTAGACATCACACTAATTTTATCTTGTTGCGAATGTGAAGCCCGTGCTGCCAGAGTAGCTTGAGATGGACGTCTAGCGTTTATGTGCTGCCAAATCAGTCACTGTCTGTATAGAGACTCAATTGCGCTTAAGAAATTCGATTAGAATCAATAAATCATTCTCTGCCCCATGGAAATGCAAAACTATCAAAGTGTTGGCGAGTCTTGCCTTGGATTGTGATGCCTTAAAACTACTTGATGTGATAATTGCACGGGATAGTGAGCCTTGGTGTCATGTCAAATACCTTAAGGTGTCATGTAGGGGGCCAAGGTTGTTCATTCATATCATTAGCACTTGTTCAACTTGCATGCTTTGTTGATATGTCTCGGTTGCAAATTCCATGTCTGAATTCAGCATAACTAAAGAGGCCCTCCTTCAAATCTGTTTGTTTTTCTTGAATGCTTCACAAATAAGAACATGTTAACATTTGAAACGTTGTAATATGTATTCTTCAATGTTTTAGGGTTTCAGATCCTTTGTCTGGACAGCTGTCTTATATCAAATGAAGGACATCATGAAGCTGTCACCCTCAACATCACAGTTTTTGGTCTCTGCTGCATTTTTCCCTTGGAGCATAAAACCTATATATGGGTAATGTTACCTTTTGATCGTTGCTTTATATGAAGTGAAGCTTACCAACAATTTAACCTTGGTTGATGCAAAATAATCATTCTTGTCCTTGGCCTATATCATGAGTGTTACATCTCAGTTTTCAGAATTACGCCTTTTTCAGGCATAAGCTTAGCTATTGTTTGATATTGGCGTCCACCACAACACAAGTTTATTACTGGACTTTTAAGGAGCTATAGATACGTAATTATTCCACTAGAGCTAAACGTTTTTTTTTTCAATTTCTGATTAATTACAGATTACCATGAATAGAACCAATCACTAACAATCTGAACATAGCTTGTATTCAAGTTACTTTAATAGAAAATTGATTAACAAGAACAGTTCATTTGTACATGGGCACATGACAGTAACATTTTTTTTTTGAGGAAAACATGACAGTAACATGGAAATGCAAAAGGGAACACATGACAGAAAGTATTTCCCATATCTGTTGTTCAATACCTTTGTCGCTGTAAATTAAGGCATTCAGTGGTTCTAGTACATAGGCCCGTGTAATATCAAACTCATAACCGGATTTCTAGCTAGTGTCCATGATCTATATTGCCCTAGTACTTCCGTGTCCACAGAGTTGCGCTGCTTTTTGGTAGTGGTGTTGTTATACGCATTAGTATGTTGCATCAAGCCAGTGAGAGTTCGGTTGCAGTCAGCTGTCTGGCAAGGAGGCCAAGGACAAAGGTGCATCGTAGGCCTGTAGCAGAAGATGGTCACCTGTCAGACAAGGATTTGCAGCACCAAGGAAACGGGAGGAAGGAGAGTCTTGTAGGAAAAACTATTGTATTAGCAAGTGTAGGATTAAAGGAGTCAAACCATGCGGAGTTTGTATCGTGCTAGGAAAAGTCAAAAGATCTAAGCATCCACTATATAGATAGAGATGCCATGTATCTATGTTTCAGGAAGAGACAACCAATCTTTTCTCTCCAAAAATAATCTCTCATCCAACTATGTCTACCAATATCTTGCAGCATTGCCATCTGGCTATGTTCAGTACATTAGTTGTCATGTTGTGGTTAAAGGTTCACAACTTGTTGCTGACAGCTGTACAACATCCATATATGCGTTGGTACATGCATTACTGGACATATTCCTGAACGCTCAATAAAAAAATCCTGGTTTTATTTACTTACCCATATATCAATTGTGCTTGCAGGATTGTGTCGGACTGTATGTATTCCAATTAAGCAAAGGAAGCGTGTACCCTATTTAATCATTTCTGGTGGTCTTTCTCTATTTCCATGGCTTATCATTGGGCTATCAGAATATTTGAGGAGCTCAAGCAATATTTTTACGCTAATGTTGATTGTACAGAACTTGGGATCTGCCATGGCAGATGTTGTTATAGATGCAATGATTGCAGAGGCAGTTCGATCAGCAGGGTGAGTAATTTTGTGCATCTTGTCTCACCTTATATAGCAAGTACTCCAATACAATGCTTTGAAACCTGAATTATTCTCTTTTCAGGCCAGAATTTGCTGGTGATCTCCAGTCATTATCTTGGTCATCAATGGCTGTAGGGGGGATATTTGGGAGCTTATTGGGAGGATACGCATTGTCCAATCTCCCAATAAATGCTATTTATATTATGTTCTCTGCTCTTCCACTGTTCCAACTAGTTACATGTGTTTTCCTTAAGGAATCTCCAAAAGGATTTGAAAGCACGACAGATAACGCGGCACATGATCATGTTGATGGTCAGAATATTGATAGTGCTTTTGCTGGACAAGGCTCAGGTGAATCTTTTAAATATGAGGGCACTAGGAAGCGAAAGGGTGCTCGTAAAAAGAGCGAAAGGAGATCATTATCCAAACGATCTGAAGCTCATGAGAAGCACAATAAATCAGTTGATTTATACTCATCTCTGAAATCAGCCTTAGTCAGTTTATGCACTGCTTTTAAGCAGCCAGCAATTTTGCGGTAATTAACCCTGCAATTTCATTTTCTCTGATGTTTGCCTCTTTCACTGAAGAGCCTAACCGGTAACTTCCTTTTTTCTTTTCTCTAGACCTATGGCATGGTTTTTCATTTCAAATGCAACAGTTCCAAATATCTCAACAGTTATGTCTTATTATTTTTTTTGACGGTGCTACGGCGGGCTTACGCCAGCCTGAACCATTTTCATTATAGATAAGATTGAGATACAACACGACGGTTAAAACAGATATCACCCGACACATATGAGAAGGAACCAGGAACAAAAAATAGAAGATGGAATAAGGAACAACAGAAAAAGAACCAGAAGCGAGCTATGACAAGCAGCCAACACCAAGAACTTAGCATCCATCACCACCAGTGGACCGAGAAGAGCGGGAACTAGCTTTGTTGGATCCGTCGAAAGGACATCCGCCACCGAGAAGACGTAGAGAAGAAGTTGCATGTTACCATGCGATCTCTGCACCTTGAAGAGCTAGGAGATCGTAGCCACCATCGAAGAGCATCCTGCTGCCTAGGAACGTCGCTGCAGAGAAAGCCACAGACCGTGCCGAAGGGCAATTTTCCGCCGAGATAGTCCTACACCTCCTCTGAGCCACACCACGGCCACCATCACAAATAGAGAGAACCATAGCACTCCGCAGGCCATCAAACCTCAAAAGCCACTGAAGGGTGCCGAACGCCGAGACCTCACCGCCGCCACGAGCCCCAAAAAGAGAGGTCAACCATCAGCATAGGATGACCAAGGTACTGGTCGCCGCCACAGAGCACCTCCACCGCCACCGCCCTACAAACCAACAACCTAAACCAACACTCCAACCCAGACATCAGACGACCAACCGCGGATCCCTGGCTCCTGAAACGACGCCCCCAAGGGGGAAACAACATTGAAGATGTCGTCGTCGTCCGATCCAGAGAAGGATATGAGACTTTCGCCCGAAGCACAAAGAAATAGCCGGCAACGGTAGCTCCCCAATGATGCCTTCACGAAGGGACACAGCGCCAGGAGACGTCGTCATCACCGTCGCCGACGAGGTCGGCAATAGGCTTTCGCCCGAAGCATCCCAGCCTGGCTGACTCCGCAAACGCCGGCCGCCGAGTCCGGCAGCGCTAGACCTTCCCCTCTCCTGCCAGTCCACGGCGAGCGTCCCCGCTTGGTCCAGCAAGAGTCATCCGCAAACAAAGCCGCTCACCTCGAGCACCTGCACAGACAGAGTTGGTTCTGTCTCGGCTGCCACCTGCACCCAACCCCTCACCGCCGTCCACAACACCACACCACCACACGCCTACCCCGCCTACAGCAGCCACCACTGACCCCCTAGCCGCATCCATGGAGAGCACCAGCCGAGCGAGCCACCGCCCCAGAGAGGTCCAGATCTGGGCGAAGAGAGGCACCCAGACCAGGCATGGTAGTCACCAGGGTCACCGCCACGGCCTGCTCCGCCACGTTGCGCTGACCACAACACCCGCCTATGCCACTAGCCCCCGGTCGCGGTCGCGGGGACCGCCGGCCAAGGGAACGGGCCGCCGTCCGAAGGGAGCGGGATCTGGAGCTCCCCTGGGCAAAGCGGCGTCGGATCCTTGGAGACCCAGCTGCCCACGCCTCCGCGCCGCTCGCGCCGGCGCACTTCGGCGCACTTCTGGAGATGTTTGAGAGAGCCACGACGGCCCGGATCGGCGATGGCCAGCAAGCAGGATTCTGGACAAGCTCCTGGCTGGATGGCACCCCGCTACGCTCATCCTTTCCGGACCTTTTCAAGCACTCTAGGCGTTAAGCAATTAATCTGGATCGGAGGGGGCAGTATTTTTTCGAAATACTTGCGCTTTGAGTCACTGGTTCATCTCTCCCATCATTTTTTCCTACCATGCTCCTCCTCCTCCACTTTAACAATGGTTGTTCAGTCACTACTCACTAGTAGAAAATCGAAGGATATAAAGGAGATTCCAGCCGCCACCTTAATCTGTCTTAAAATTTTGGGAATGTCTATTATTTTGGAATGAAGGAATTGCATCAGAAACATAAGTAAGTGCCTCTCTTGCACAAAGATGAGCAACACTATTAGCACTACGTCCAGGAAAAAAATAAGCGTAAGAGCATCTCTAATCGATCCCTTTATCATTTAGCCTCGAAGGTCATTTTTAACCAATCCCTTAAAACTTAGTGGAGTAAAAGGCTTAGTGGAGCATATATACTCCATTAAGTTTTTGGCTGGACCTAGCAGATCCCCTAAATATAACTGAGTAAATTTGTGTTTTTCTAAACTTTGCAATTCTAGTATAAATCGCGATTACATATTGGCACACATGTATAAACTTAACATAAATTTGAATGTTCAACCAAATTACAAATATAGTTTACAAAGTGAATTCAAAGTTTACAAACCAAATTTAAACATGTAGAATGGTTCAAATTTAGCAAACAGCATTTCATAGAACAACTAGGACTCGCTTAGACGTTGCCAATGATGCTCAACAATATCTTGTTGGAGCTGAGTATGAAATTGACTGTTCTCGATCTTGCGATGCCCTTCAAGGAATGTCAAGATCCTGTTTGTATCGTACTCTAGCTCAACCGGAGCCCCGTTGGTGATGTACCAAAAGTTCTCAGGCATCTCTCTCTCGTCTTTAATGATCATGTTATGCAATATGATGCAACAACTCATGATTCGTGATAGAACCTTGGAGTTCCAGTACCCGGTATTATGCAACGCCCATATACCGGAGGAATACCTTGTGTGCTATCAAACGTCACAACGTAACTAGGTGATTATAAGATGCTCTATAGGTATCTCTGAAGGTGTTTGTTGGGTTGGCAAAGATCGAGATTAGGATTTGTCACTCCGAGTATCGGAGAGGTATCTCTGGGCCCTCTCAGTAATACACATCATAAGAAGCCTTGAAAGCAAAGTGATTAATGAGTTAGTTGCGGGATGATGTATTACAAAACGAGTAAAGAGACTTGCTGGTAACGAGATTGAACTAGGTATGAAGATACCAACGATCGAATCTCGGGCAAGTAACATACCATGACAAAGGGAATAATGTATATGTTTTCATTACGCTTCGACCGATACAGATCTTCGTAGAATATGTAGGAGCCAATATGAGCTTCCAGGTTCCGCTATTGAATATTGACCTGAGAGATGTCTCGGTCATGTCTACATAGTTCTCGAACCCGTAGGGTCCGCACGCTTAACGTTCGATGACGATTTTGTATTATATGAGTTATGTGATTTGGTGACCGAATGTTGTTCGGAGTCCCGGATGAGATCACGGACATGACAAGGAGTCTCGAAATGGTCGAGAGGTAAAGATTGATCTATAGGACGATAGTATTCGGACACCGGAAGTGTTCCGGAGGATACCGGGTACGTATTGGGTCACGAGAAGGGGTTCCGGGCACCCCCCGGCAAAGATATGGGCCTAATGGGCCAAGAGGGGAAACGCAGCAGCCAGCAGGGGCTGCTGCGCCCCCCATATGGGTCGGACTAGAGGAGGAAGGAAAGGGGAGAAGAGAGAAGGAAGGGAAGGGATTCGGCCTCCCCCTTCCTCCCCTCCTCCCTCCTCCTTCCTTCCCCCTCCGGATAATATGGTAGGGGGAGGGGGCGAATTGGACAAGGCCCCCAAGTAGGATTCCTCCTACTTGGGGCGCCCCAAGGCTGTCCCCCTCCCCCTCCCACCTATATATACGCGGGAAGGGGGCGCCTAAAACACACACCAATGATTGTTAGCCATGTGCGGCGTCCCCCTCCACAGTTTACGCCTCCGGTCATATTGTCGTAGTTCTCAGGCGAAGCCTTGCGCGGATCACTTCACCATCACCGTCACCACGTCGTCGTGCTGACGGAACTCTCCCTCGACACTTTGCTGGATCAAGAGTTCGAGGGACGTCATCGAGCTGAACGTGTGTAGAATTTGAAGGTGTTGTACGTTCGGTGCTTGATCGATCAAAACAAGAAGAAGTTCGACTACATCAACCATGTTGTCAAATGCTTCTGCTTTCGGTCTATGAGGGTACGTGGATACACTCTTTCCCTCTCGTTGCTATGTATCTCCTAGATATATCTTGTGTGAGCGTAGGATTTTTTTTGAAATTGCATGTTATGTTTCCCAACATCATGCTGCGTCCGAAAAGTTTTCTGTTAAGTCTTTGTATACCAGGATTATTTCGGGTACCTCCACTTCTAAGTTCAAACTCATTTGGGCTGCCAAGATCCCTCCCAAGATCAAGATCTTTCTCTAGCAGGCCACTAGGGGTTGGCTGCCCTCTGCAAACCAGATTTGAAAAAGGAACGGCCCTGGCTCGGCTGCTTGTAAGCTCTGCTCGGTGCAGGAGGACACTCACCATATCTTTTTTGGCTGTCCTCTGGCCAAGCTGATGTGGGGTTATGTCCGATCGTGGCTGCAAACCTCTTGGGCTCCCTCTACTTTCGCAGATGTCCGTTTGTTAACCTCTAATCTTCACGGAGGTTCTAAGAGGATTTTTTGAGTTGGGCTGGGTGCTCTTTGCTGGTCGCTATGGACTATCAGAAATAAATTCACCATTGAGGGGGTGTTTCCTAACACACCTACTGATATCTTATTTAAAATTTCTATTCTTTTGCGGCAGTGGAAATTATTAACTAAGCATGTGGACCGGGACGGGTTGAAGGTAGCAAAGTTCGGGCTTCTGCCAATCTTGTATCCTCCCCCCAGCCGATGCGCCCCCGTAGTTGATGTTCCTCTCCTTAGCAGTAGGTGGTTGGCCCACGTGCCATTATCTGTGTCATTTAGGCATGCATGCCACTGAACTCTGGTCATGTTATTTGTGGTGGTTGACCGTGTGTGCTTTTGGGTAAACTGTGTGGTCATTGCTTGGTTGGTACTTTGTCGTGTGGCTTTATTTATAAATTCGGGCGTATGCCTTTTCTCTAAAAAAAACTCCAACTAAACCAACTAAACAGACTAAAACCAGTCTTCTAACACATCCATTGGTCTTTTCCCCCCGCTAATCACAACCTTTGATTTGTTGATTATATTAGAAATAGCGCCTGATCATTGGATCCCGAGCAGCCCAACAAGGATGGTGTATACAAGGAGAGGGAACATTTTATTCAAAATAGTAGATGAACTAATTGATCCATATTCAGGGAGCTGGGACGAGTCCTTGATTAGGAATCAATTCCTCCCAATGGATGCGGAAAGAATTCTCAGAATTCCTTTATCACAACACCTCACGGAGGACTTTGTGGCTTGGCATCGAACAAAATAATGTGTGTTTTCTGTACGTTCTGCGTACTACACAGAATGGGAACATCAACTTGGCTCCCGCATGGTGAGCACTGATACGTCCATTTTGCATCATGCTTTTATATCAATATTTATTGCATTATGGGCTGTTATTACACATTATATCTCAATATTTATGGCTATTCTCTCTTATTTTACAAGGTTTACCATGAAGAGGGGGAATGCCGGCAGCTGGAATTCTGGCTGAAAAAGGAGCAAACATTGGAAACCTATTCTGCACTGCTCCAAAAGTCCTGAAACTCCACGAAACAAGTTTTTGGAATTTATAAGAATTATTGAGCGAAAGAAATATATCAGGGGGCCCACACCTTGGCCAGGAGAGTGGGGGGCGCCCCCCTACTGGGCACGCCCCCTGTCTCCTGGGCCCCCTGGTGGACCTCCGGTGTCCATCTTCTGCTATATGAGAGATTTTACACTGGAAAAAATCGTGGGCAAGCTTACGGGATGAAACTCCACCGCCACGAGGCGGAACCTTGGCGGAATCAATCTAAAGCTCCAGCTGAGCTGTTCTGTCGGGGACACTTCCCTCCGGGAGGGGGAAATCATCACCAACGTCATCACCAACAATCCTCTCATTGGGAGGGGGTCAATCTCCATCAACATCTTCACCAGCACCACATCCTCTCAAAACCCTAGTTCATCTCTTGTATCCAATCTTGTATCAAAACCACAAATTGGTACCTGTGGGTTGCTAGTAGTGTTGATTACTCCTTGTAGTTGATGCTAATTGGTTTACTTGGTGGAAGATCATATGTTCAGATCCTTAATGCATATTATTACCCCTCTGATTATGAAAATGAATATGCTTTGTGAGTAGTTACGTTTGTTCCTGAGGACATGGGTGAAGTCTTGCTATTAGTAGTCATGTGAATTTGGTATTCGTTCGATATTTTGATGAGACGTATGTTGTCTTTTCCTCTAGTGGTGTTATGTGAACGTCGACTACATGACACTTCACCTTATTTGGGCCTAGAGGAAGGCATGGGGAAGTAATAAGTAGATGATGGGTTGCTAGAGTGACAGAAGCTTAAACCTAGTTTATGCGTTGCTTCGTTAGGGGCTGATTTGGATCCATATGTTTAATGCCGTGGTTAGGTTTACCTTAATACTTCTTTTGTAGTTGCGGACGCTTGCAATAGGGGTTAATCATAAGTGGGATGCTTGTCCAAGTAAGGGCAGTAACCAAGCATCGGTCCACCCACATATCAAATTATCAAAGTACCGAACGCGAATCATATGAATGTGATGAAAACTAGCTTGACGATAATTCCCATGTGTCTTCGGGAGCTCCTTCCTCATTATTAGAAATTGTCCAGGCTTATCCTTTGCTACATAAAGGATTGGGCCACCTTGCTGCACTTTATTTACTTTATTTACTTGTTACTCATTACTATTTATCTTATCACAAAATTATCCATTACCTACAATTTAAGTGCTTGCAGAGAAAACCTTACTGAAAACCGCTTATCATTTCCTTCTGCTCCTCGTTGGGTTCGACACTCTTACTTATCGAAAGGACTACGATAGATCCCCTACACTTGTGGGTCATCAAGACTCTTTTCTAGCGCCGTTTCCGGGGAATGTAGCGCTTTTGGTGAGTGGAACTTGGTAAGGAAACATTTATATAGTGTGCTGAAATTTTCTGTTACTTGTCACTATGGAAACTAATCCTTTGAGAGGCTTGTTCGGGGTATCTTCACCCCGACCAGAAGAGCAAAGAGTTGCTCCTCAACCTACTGAACTTTATGAAAATATTTACTTTGAGATTCCTTCGGGTATGATAGAGAAACTGCTAGCTAATCCATTTGCAGGAGATGGAACATTGCATCCCGATTTACACCTTATCTTTGTGGATTATTTAAGCTTGCAGGTATTCCCGATGATGTTGTCAAAATGAAGGTCTTCCCTTTATCTTTGAAGGGAGATGCATTGACATGGTATAGGCTATGTGATGATACGAGATCTTGGAATTATAAGCGATTGAAGTTGGAATTTCACCATAAGTTCTATCCTATGCATCTTGTTCATCGTGATCGTAATTACATATATAATTTCTAGCCTCGCGAAGGAGAAAGCATCGCTCAAGCTTGGGGCAGGCTTAAGTCAATGTTATATTCATGCCCGAATCATGAGCTCTCCCGGGAAATGATTATTCAAATCTTTTATGCTCGGCTTTCTCTTGATAATCGCAACCTGCTCGGTACTTCCTGTGCTGGTTCTTATATGCTGAAGACTATTGATTTCAAATGGGACTTATTGAAAAGAATTAAACGCAACTCTGAAGATTGGGGTTCCGACGATGATAAGGAGTCAGGTATGACACCTAAGTTCGATTGTGTTAAATCTTTTATGGATACCGATGCTTTTCGTGGATTTAACGCTAAGTATGGACTTGACCCTGAGATAGTAGCTTCTTTCTGTGAATCTTTTGCTACTCACGTTGATCTCCCTAAAGATAAGTGGTTTAAATATAATCCTCCTGTTGAAGTTAAAGTAGTTGCACCTATTACAGTTGAAGAAAATACTATCACCTATAGTGATCCGATTGTTCCTACTACTTATGTTGAGAAACCTCCCTTTCCTGTTAGGATAAAGGATCATGCTAAATCTTCGACTGTTGTTCGTAAGAGTAATACTAGGACTTATACACCTCCTGAGCAAATTAATGTTGAACCTAGTATTGCTATGGTTAAAGATCTCTTGGATAATGGTTTAGATGGGCATGTTATTTATTTCTGTGGTGAGACTGCTAATATTGCTAGACGAGATACTAAGATACATAGACCTGTCGTAGGCATGCTTGTTATTTCTGTTAAAATAGGAGATCACTGTTATCATGGCTTATGTGATATGGGTGCTAGTACTAGTGCGATACCTTATGATCTATATTGTCGGGGATATACCCTGCGGTATGACCCGGCCGGATGTATAACCCGGCCGGACTTGGCGACTCACTAATGACCCGCCCTGATTGGACGACTCACTAAGGGACCCACCCGAGCCTGGTGACTTATGGGTGACCTGGCAAGCGGATCAAAGGAGCGACAAGACCCGGGGGCCCAAGAGGCTCAAGGCCCAGAAGGCCGGCTTACGTTATGGTAGGTCGGCTTAAGAGGAAGAAAGCAAGACCTGGACTTGTACTCAACTTGTAAGAAAAGATAAACTAGTCCTAGTCCTACTAGGACTCCACATGTAACCCGCCTCTCTAACTTATATAAGGAGGGGCAGGGCTCCCAAAGAGGGACAAGCAAGAAGAAACAATATCTAGGGCTAGACACAAAGGGGGAGCCGGCTTATGCGGCGACTCCTTCATGAGCATAATGAGACCTAGCCTCAAATAGCATGTAGGACTATTACCGGATGATGTTTCCCGGGGCCCAAAGCTGTCTAAACCCTTGTCTTGCGTGTTGATCCGCCCTGCGTCTCTCGTCCCACTCAACCCCTCTCAAGCTACCACATAGATGCGTTGGCCTCGCGACTAAGTCCTGACACTAAGGACATCTACCGTGACAAATCCACGACAGTTGGCGCCCACCATGGGGCTTGCACACGGTGGTGTTGAGTTCTTGTAAGGATTTTTCCTAGGGTTTCGAGAAGATTGTCAGAGAAAATTCTGAGGTTTAGCATGATAAAATCTCAGTTTATTCAGTGTGAAAATTCACCGGGTCAGATGAATACAAGTCGCCAACAGGCACAAAGCCAAGTCCTAATCAGACCATCCAGTCAAGAATTACAAACCGGAGCACTGTTTCTTTGCATCCAAGGATTTTGAGTACGAGTGCATCTTCCGCTACGTCATCTGAAGCCGGATTGATCATTTTGTCCAACTCCGATTGGTGCACGTGTACACAGGAAAACTACAGCAGGCCGATTCAAGAGTTATGAAGAAAAATAATAATCCTAAAGCGAAGATGACGGCAGAAAGCAAGAATCGGTCATAACTCCGTCTTCGTCCCTGAGCCGGGTCGCTAGGTACGCCTCCAACTGCCGCTCGGCCGCGGCCCCGCCGTACCGGTGCCCCTCCAACCAGCCGCTAATTCTGCTGCACCTCGCCGCCTCTATACCTCAGCGCGCCTCAAGCCTCCGCGGGCCACCTCGCCTTACTGATGACGTATTGTCGGCCGCCTCAACTTGCCTCATAGTCGCTGCTTTGCCGTCACGGACTCACCCTCGGACCGGCCCTGTTACCTCACCTCCGAGTCGAAGTATACCTCAAGTCGCCTCCACGATGACCCGCCATGGCACATTGAGCCACTGCTACCACGCCGGGCCGCCGGGTCGCCACGTCTGCCGGCTAATCGCCTCTTAAGCCAGCCGATCGTCAGGGTTTGAGAAGTTCGCAGCTTTCCGGATGAAGAAGAACCGGCTTGAAAGGATCCACATCGTCTCTATGGCAAACAGCCGGAACGACGTATGAGTTTTGAGATGAAGGAGATTTAGGGTTGCGTCGGTGTACTGCCGCTACGATCTGCAATCCATCGAGACCGACAGAAGATCGATTTTCGTCCGAGCATCACCTCCTGCGATTTGTTAAAAAGTTGCCGGCTTAAGAGGCTCTCAGTCAGAGGAAGAGGAACGCATAATTTTCATCATACAACCGCTGTACAGACAGCCAGATTGCGATCGCACGGCCAATTCTGACGTAACGCGGTCCGCACGTGCCTAGGATGACCACGGGTCCTGAGGCGGACCACTGCACCCGCTGTCCTTGGAACAGCCCCGTGGTGGCAAAATATTGAGCACAAATGCCGCCATGCATAGGAGTCAAGCATTGCAAGTCGTACACCAGATCATTCTTTTGGTTATACTGCTAAACAGTACAAAAAAACAGTCATCATGAGACGATCGTGGGGCTAGTAGTACTCATAATACAGTACTGGTTGCTCTCCTTGAGAATCACGTGAAAATCACATGAGTAGAAGACACAGTGGATTTACATGAGTACTAATTGATGGTTACTAACATGGAGGCCGCCGCCAGATCCGGGTCATTGAAGGAGTTAGCAACGGGAAGTGGACGAGGTCACGGACTCGATTCCTCTACTGCTCCGGGCTGCCAGCTTGCCTTACCAGGTCAATTCTGCAGCAGCTACGAGCCATCCTTGCGTTAGGCCAATGCATCGGTCCGCCGGTTTTGTACCGTTCCTGAAGCGGCCCCGCGGCAAGTTGTCGCCTGTTTCAGCCACCGCTACAGCCTCATGACAAATAGCTGGCCGCTGCCATAACCCGCCGGAGCCGCGTTGAGCCGCTCTTGCCACTTTGAGTCGCCAGGGTTATATTAAGTCGCCGGTCTGTCTGAGCCGCCGGGGTTATATTAAGTCGCCGGTATGCCTGAGCCGCCGGAACTATATTGAGTCGCTGGTCTGCCGGAGCCATCTCTGTCGCGATAAACGGATCATCCATCGTCCAAACAAATCAGGTGATATCCATCCAAGTTTGTTTTACCAGCACATGTAGTTTTTGTCAAAGAACAAGTTTATCTTTGCCTTGGTATACAATATTGTTTATGCAGGGCAATTATTTATGACAAAAGTGATGTTATACCGCGCAGATGGAGGCATGCCAACATCTTTTGGCACAGGTGGTCGTCGTTACTCAACGGACTCCCGCACCGGCTTACAACGCCGTGGCCGTCTCTCGCGACCACGCCGGCTTACAACAAGGAGGACAACTTGCCCGTCCATACCGGCTTACAACACCACGGCCGGTTCATCTGTCCGTGCCGCTTCAGATGTTGCCGTCGTCTTTACCGTCCGTCTCTCGCGGCCTGGTCTACATCAACACACCGGGCCGCGCCTGTCTGCGTGAGCTGTTCATTGAGTATGAGCAAGTTACTGAAGGAAATATGCCCTAGAGGCAATAATAAAGTTATTATTTATTTCCTCATATCATGATAAATGTTTATTATTCATGCTAGAATTGTATTAACCGGAAACATGATACATGTGTGAATACATAGACAAACATATAGTCACTAGTATGCCTCTACTTGACTAGCTCATTAATCAAAGATGGTTATGTTTCCTAACCATTGACATGTGTTGTCATTTGATTAATGGGATCACATCATTAGGAGAATGAGGTGATTGACATGACCCATCCCGTTAGCTTAGCACTTGATCGTTTAGTATTCTGCTATTGCTTCCTTCATGACTTATACATGTTCCTGTAACTATGAGAATTGTGTAACTCCCGTTTACCGGAGGAACACTTTGGGTACTACCAAACGTCACAATGTAACTGGGTGATTATAAAGGAGTACTACAGGTGTCTCCGAAGGTACATGTTGAGTTAGCATAATTCGAGATTAGGTTTTGTCACTCCGATTGTCGGAGAGGTATCTCTGGGCCCTCTCGGCAATGCTCATCACCTAAGCCTTGCAAGCATGTAACTAATGAGTTAGTTATAAGATGAAGTATTACAGAATGAGTAAAGAGACTTGTCGATAACGAGATTGAACTAGGTATTGGATACCGACGATCGAATCTCGGACAAGTAACATACCGATGACAAAGGGAACAGCGTATGTTGTTATGCGGTTTGACCGATAAAGATCTTCGTAGAATATGTAGGAACCAATATGGGCATCCAGGTCCCGCTATTGGTTATTGACCAGAGATGTGTCTCAGTCATGTCTACATCGTTCTCGAACCGTAGGGTCCGCACGCTTAAGGTTTCGATGACAGTTATATTACGAGTTTATGTATTTTGATGTACCGAAGGTTGTTCGGAGTCCCGGATATGATTACAGACATGACGAGGAGTCTCGAAATGGTCGAGACATAAAGATTGATATATTGGACGGATATATTTGGACACCGGAAAGGTTCCGGAGAAGTTTGGAGCCCCGGGAGGTTACCGGAACCCCCCGGGAGGTATATGGGCCTTATTGGGCCCATGTACGAGGAAGAGAGAAGGAGCAAGGGAGGGGGGCGTGCCCCCCCAAGCCCAATCCGAATTGGGGAGGGGGGCCGGCCCCCCCTTTCCTTTCTCCTTCCCCCTCTTCCTATTACTACTACTAGTACTACTTCCTAATACTAGTACTCTTTCCTTCCCCATCCAAATAAGATAAGGAAAAGAGAGGGAAACCTACTTGGAGTAGGTTTCCCCCTCCTCATGGCGCTCCCCCCTAGGGCCGGCCACCTCCTCCCTCCCTCCTTTATATACGGGGGTAGGGGGCACCCTAGAACACACAAGTTGATCATTGATCGTTCCTTAGCCATGTGCGGTGCCCCCCTCCACGATATTACACCTCGGTCATATTGTAGCGGTGCTTAGGCGAAGCCCTGCAACAGGAGAACATCAAGATCGTCACCACACCGTCGTGCTGACGGAACTCCCCCTCGGCGCCTCTGCTGGATCGGAGATCGAGGGTGCGTCATCGAGCTGTACGTGTGTCAAGAACTCGGAGGTGCCGGAGTAACGGTACTTGGATCGGTTGAACCGGAGGACGTACGACTACTTCCTCTACGTTGCGTCAACGCTTCCGCTTCGGTCTACGAGGGTACGTAGACAACACTCTCCCCTCGTTGCTATATCATCACCATGATCTTGCGTGTGCGTAGGAAATTTTTTGAAATTACTACGTTCCCCAACAGTTACTACTTGGGAAGCCCGGTTTTTCTTCCAACAAATTGGAGGCAAATTATCATATATTATCAACCGCCGTCTGCACTGGATGGTTCAATGGGCAGGTGCACAAGTCGCCGCCACTACAGTTTGGTTAACTTCAAACAACCAGTTGGAAGGAGCCATTGGTCGAGTTGCTGACACGGTTCATACGGGATCATTTATAACCCGCCGCAGTCACCTCAACCTTCTGTGGGTTCACATCATGCTATCACCGCCAATGATATACACCTTCTGCTATGGTCAAATATGGAGAATCTCAAGCCAACTCCTCGAGTCGTCTTGAGACTCGGGGGCTACAATGGTATGACTCGGCAAAATTAGCCGGTTTCAATGAATTCAAGAACCCCGGGTCATTGAAGGGAAGATAACCCATCCCTGGAGGCTACTGCTTTATTGGCAAATATTTAAAGGCCGTCAGAAAAATTTTCGGTTCAAAATGAAGATTCCAGTTTAAAATACAGCTCAAGAGACATCTTTCTCCCGCAAAGCTTTGAAGCTCTCAAAACCGGTTCAACATCCGGATCAAGGTAAATTTGTCCCTTACAAAGCTTTGAGGATCTCAATATCCGGTTTAAGAATTTCCGGTTCAAAAGAATTAATCTCTCGCAAGTTCGAGATCTCAGACAAATTAATGGTTACCAAAGGGAACTTGCTGCCATGATGCACGGTTCAAAACATGGGTATCCTGCCTTACGGCTTATTTTATTATGGTCACGGGGGGGCTTCCTGCTCATCGGGCATAGCTATCAGTACCCTCTTGATCGGCGCAATGCCAAAACTTTTAAGGTCATTTGGGGGCTTCCTGTTCAAACATAGGTCGTATTCGAACCAAAGAGAACATAGCTGTCGATACCCTTTTGATTAGCAAACAGCTGAACCTACTTGGGGGCTTCTTGATCGTATCCGAATCATAGCTCAACCCCTTTGGGAATCGACGTGAATCGTATTCGAATTAGCGTCGTTAAACAACTTTTAAGGTCATTTGGGGGCTTCCTGTTCAAACATAGGTCGTATTCGAACCAAAGAGAACATAGCTGTCGATACCCACTTTGATCGGCAACGCCAATGCCACTGGGGGCTATATGATCGTATTCGAATCTTAGCTTAACCCCTTTGGAACGGTTTACTGATCGTATTCAAATCAGAAGCCTCAAAATTTTTTATTTGTTTTTATACAATCACAAGTATTTGAGTTGTCACAAATATCATATGTGCCGGCTCTTACAGACTTGAGTTATCAACTTCACTGTCCGGGTCACATAAGCCGGCGATATCATTCAAAGGATCATAGGGATCTTGTGATCTACTTGTGTGCAGGATAAGACTACATTTGGGTGGTTACCCGCCCTGGTTTTTGACGTTAAGTCGCCAGGGCATATGTTGTTTTAACTCTTTGCAGGATTTGCAAAAATATGACATATAAATGATTAAGTTCAAGCTCATTACCAAAGTTGATGCTTCAAAATGATTATTCGTTCTGGATTTTTCTCAAAGGCTATAAGCTGCCGGGTTATAAAAATTCCGGCTTACAATGGAGGTGTATTAAATCGCCATCGGCCAAGAGCCGCCGGGTATTTAATCTCTGGATTTACTTATCAATAGATGAGGTATTCAAAGTCGCTTTGGCGCAATGGCTATTATTTTATTAATGGATACGATTTATTCTTCAATGGAAGGAATAGTCCCGAGTCGCTGCAGGCTTACGACCCGGCACTTGGGGGCTACATTATTCAAATTGAGGTTACATCAAATATGCAAGTGTCATGTCACTGCAAGCATGCACCATGACACTTGGGGGCTAATGCAAAGTCATTTCTTGTTGTTCACCTCATTGAAGACCCGACTCATCACATCGTAATGAGCCGGCCCTTGGGGGCTACCAATTGCTCCTGTCAAAAATTCAAGGTACATAAGCATTAATCCATTATATTGAACGGTTCACTATTTAGTTGGTAGAGTACAAAGCTCTTAAACTTGTGGACGTGGGTTCAAGCCCTATGGTGGATATTATATTATCTGATGTTATTATCAAAGTCCCAGCTCAGTATTATCTTACTAAGCCGGCCCTTGGGGGCTATACATTGTTGTTCAAGTTTACATGGTTATATCTACAAAGTCTCTACTCATTATTGCATAATGATCCGACCCTTGGGGGCTACACTGGTTGAAGTTTTTTATGAGCATAAGGCAATTTCAAGTCCCAGGTTGATGCAAGCATGACAACCCGGCACTTGGGGGCTACATATATGGAGTATTTAGTTTTTACTAGTGACTGAGATGAACATGGATTTCTTCAAAGTGGCAGTAATTATATGGAAACAAGTCTCAAATCATCACTTTGTTCTGTTCAAGACTTGGGGGCTATAGGTAATATGGATATACGGGAGAAATATCTTCCAATTTTCAGTTTTGAGCAAATCAGATTGACCCGGCATCACCAATCATTATGACCCGATATCTGCAACAATCATAACCCGGCGTCATCAATAATCATGAACCGGCATTGGCAACAATCATGAACCATCGTTGGAAACAATCATGACCAGGAATTATCAATTTTTATTACCCGGTGATTTTGGAAATCAGAGTCGGCAAGTTCTATATTTTCAAACCGGCTGAATATCATATGAGTATTTCAAGACCAATATTTCTTAAGCCGGCGCTTTGGAAGCCGACTCAAGTGGATTATTCTTCACAATATTTCTCTATGAGACACCAACGTCAGCAATTTGAGTATGAAGATGGTTTATTGACCCGGATTTTTTAGAAGGAGGAAATGACAAGGACTTAAGGATGATCAAGTGTCGGCTTACAAGAATATTAACCCGGAGCACATCCTATCAATTTTGTTCTTGTATTTATTTTTGCAGCATAAGTTTACCATGGATAAATCTGAGCTAAACTGGGGGCTAATGTCGGGGATATACCCCGCGGTATGACCCGGCCGGACATGGCGACTCACTAATGACCCGCCCTGACTGGACGACTCACTAAGGGACCCACCCGAGCCTGGCGACTTATGGGTGACCTGGCAAGCGGATCAGAGGAGCGACAAGACCCGGGGGCCGAAGAGGCTCAAGGCCCAGAAGGCCGGCTTACGTTATGGTAGGCCGGCTTAAGAGGAAGAAAGCAAGACCCAGACTTGTACTCAACTTGTAAGAAAAGATAAACTAGTCCTAGTCCTAGTCCTACTAGGACTCCACATGTAACCCGCCCCTCTAACTTATATAAGGAGGGGCAGGGCTCCCAAAGAGGGACAAGCAAGAAGAAACAATATCTAGGGCTAGACACAAAGGGGGAGCCGGCTTATGCGGCGACTCCTTCATGAGCATAATGAGACCTAGCCTCAAACAGCATGTAGGGCTATTACCGGGTGATGTTTCCCGGGGCCCGAAGCTGTCTAAACCCTTGTCTTGCGTGTTGATCCGCCCTGCGTCTCTCGTCCCACTCAACCCCTCTCAAGCTACCACATAGATGTGTTGGCCTTGCGACTAAGTCCTGACACTAAGGACATCTGCCATGACAAATCCACGACATATATAAAGAAATTATGCACGACATTGCACCCGTTGAATTAGAAGACATTGATGTTACTATTAAGCTTGCTAATAGGGATACCATTAAACCTATTGGGATTGTTAGAGATGTTGAAGTATTGTGTGGGAAGGTTAAATACCCTGCTGATTTTCTTGTTCTTGGCTCCCCACAAGATGATTTTTGTCCCATTATTTTTGGTAGACCCTTCTTGAATACAACTAGTGCTAAGATTGATTCTGAAAAAGATACTATCACCGTTGGCATAGATGGTATGTCTCATGAGTTTAATTTTGCTAAGTTTCGTAGACAACCTCGTGATAGGGAACCACCTAGTAAGGATGAGATTATTGGTCTTGCTTCCATTGCCGTGCCTCCTACTGATCCTTTAGAACAATATTTGCTAGACCATGAAAACGATATGTTTATGAAGGAAAGAAGGGAAATAGATGAAGTGTTCCTTAAACAAGAACCTATGCTGAAACATAACCTTCCCGTTGAAATTCTTGGGGATCCCCCTCCACCCAAGGGTGATCCCGTGTTTGAACTCAAACCATTACCTGAAAATCTTAAGTATGCTTATCTTGATGAAAAGGAAATATATCCTGTTATTATTAGTGCTAACCTTTCAGAGCAGGAAGAAGAAAGATTATTGAAAACTCTGAAGAAGCACCGAGAAGCTATTGGATATACTCTGGATGATCTCAAGGGCATTAGTCCCACATTATGCCAACACAAAATTACAGTGGAAAAAGATACCAAACTAGTTAGAGATCCTCAACGACAACTAAATCCCAAGATGAAAGAAGTGGTAAGAAAGGAGATACTAAAGCTCATTGAGGTAGGTATTATTTATCCCGTTGCTCATAGTGAATGGGTAAGCCCTGTCCATTGTGTTCCTAAAAAGGGAGGTATTACCGTTGTTCCTAATGATAAAGATGAATTGATCCCGCAAAGAATTATTACAGGTTATAGGATGGTAATTGATTTCCGTAAGTTAAATAAAGCTACTAAGAAAGATCATTACCCTTTACCTTTTATTGATAAAATGCTAGAAAGACTATCCAAACACACACATTTCTGCTTTCTAGATGGTTATTCTGGTTTCTCTCAAATA
The DNA here is from genome assembly GCF_002162155.2 of Triticum dicoccoides. NCBI lineage: Eukaryota > Viridiplantae > Streptophyta > Magnoliopsida > Poales > Poaceae > Triticum > Triticum dicoccoides. Next base: position 228,340,481 of record NC_041385.1, on the reverse strand, counting down.
CCTGTGTCAGCGAAGGATCAATCTAAAACTACTTTTACTTGCCCTTTTGGTACTTTTGCTTATAGATGTATGCCCTTTGGTTTATGTAATGCACCTGCTACCTTTCAAAGATGCATGATGGCTATATTCTTTGATTTTTGTGAAAAGATTTGTGAGGTATTCATGGATGACTTTTCCGTTTATGGATCCTCTTTTGATGATTGTTTGAGCAACCTTGATCGAGTTTTGCAGAGATGCGAAGACACTAGTCTCATCTGAATTGGGAAAAGTGTCACTTTATGGTTAATGAAGGCATTGTCTTGGGGCATAAGATTTCCAAGAGAGGTATTGAAGTTGACAAAGCCAAAGTTGATGCTATTGAAAATAAGCCATGTCCCAAGGACATAAAAGGTAAAAGAAGTTTCCTAGGTCATGCCGGTTTTTATAGGAGGTTCATCAAGGACTTTTCTAAAATCTCTAGGCCTCTGACTAATTTATTGCAAAAAGATATTCCTTTTGTCTTTGATGATGATTGTGTAGAAGCATTTGAAATACTTAAGAAAGCTTTGATCACTGCACCTATTGTTCAGCCACCTGATTGGAATTTACCTTTTGAAATTATGTGCGATGCTAGTGATTATGCTGTAGGTGCTTTTCTAGGGCAAAGAGTCGATAAGAAATTGAATGTTATCCAGTATGCTAGTAAGACTCTTGATACTGCCCAGAGAAATTACGCTACCACTGAAAAAGAATTCTTAGCAGTTGTGTTTGCTTGTGATAAGTTTAGACCTTATATTGTTGATTCCAAAGTTACTATTCACACTGATCATGCTGCTATTAAATATCTTATGGAAAAGAAAGATGCTAAGCCTAGACTCATTAGATGGGTTCTCTTGCTCCAAGAATTTGATTTGCATATTATTGATAGAAGGGGAGCTGAGAACCCCGTTGCAGATAACTTGTCTAGGTTAGAGAATGTTCTTGATGACCCACTGCCTATTGATGATAGCTTTCCTGATGAACAATTAGCGGTCATTAATGCTTCTCATACTGCTCATTGGTATGCTGATTATGCTAATTAAATTGTTGCTAAATTTATACCGCCTAATTTCACATACAGCAAAAGAAAAAGTTGTTTTATGATTTAAGACATTACTTCTGGGATGACCCACACCTTTACAAACAAGGATTAGATGGTGTTATTATACGTTGTGTGCCTGAGCATGAACATGAACAGATCCTACGCAAGTGTCACTTTGAATCCTATGGAGGACACCATGCTGGAGATAGAACTGCACACAAGGTACTACAATCTGGTTTTTATTGGCCTACTCTCTTCAAAGATGCTCGTAAGTTTGTCTTATCTTGTGATGAATGTCAAAGAATAGGTAACATTAGTAGACGTTAAGAAATTCCTATGAATTACTCTCTTGTTATTGAACCATTTGATGTTTGGGGCTTTGATTATATGGGACCTTTTCCTGCCTCTAATGGTTATACACATATTTTAGTTGCTGTTGATTACGTTACTAAGTGAGTAGAAGCTATTCCAACTAGTAGTGTTGATCATAACACTTCTATTAAAATGCTTAAAGAAGTTATTTTTCTGAGGTTTGGAGTCCCTAGATATCTTATGACTGATGGTGGTTCACATTTTATTCATGGTGCCTTCCGTAAGATGCTTTCTAAGTATGATGCCAATCATAGAATCGCATCTCCTTATCATCCGCAGTCTAGTGGTCAAGTAGAGTTGAGCAATAGAGAGCTCAAATTAAGTTTGCAAAAGACTGTGAATAGATCTAGAAAGAATTGGTCCAAAAAACTTGATGATGCATTATGGTCCTATAGAACTGCTTACAAAAATCCTATGGGTATGTCTCCATATAAGATGGTTTATGGAAAAGCGTGTCATTTACCTCTTGAACTTGAACATAAAGCATATTGGGATATTAAAGAGCTCAACTATGACTTCAAACTTTCCGGTGAGAAGAGGTTGTTTGATATTATCTCACTTGATGAATGGAGAACCCAAGCTTATGAGAATGCCAAGTTATTTAAAGAAAAATTCAAACGCTGGCATGACAAAAGGATACAAAAGCGTGAGTTTAACGTAGGAGATTATGTGTTATTATTCGACTCTTGTTTAAGATTTTTTGCAGGAAAACTTCTCTCTAAATGGGAAGGTCCTTACGTCATCGAGGAGGTCTATCGTTCTCATAACATAAAAATCAACAACTTCGAAGGCACAAGTCCAAGGGTGGTAAACGGTTAGAGAATTAAACATTATATTTCAGGTAATCCTATCAATGTTGAAACTAATATTATTGAAACCGTAACCCATGAGGAATACATAAGGGACACTTTCCAGAACGTTCCAGACTCCGAAAAGGAATATGTATGTGGTACGGTAAGTAAATCGACTCCAAAACAACTCCAATGGCAATTTTTATCAGTTTTGGAATATTTAAGAATTTTAGGAAGAAAGAAGTAGTCCGAAAGGGACACGAGGCCTCCACGAGAGTGGAGGGCGCGCCCCCCTACTGGGCGCGCCCCCTGTCTCGTGGGCACCTCGTGTGCCTCCCGGACTCCGTTTTCTTGCACGTTACGTATTTTGGTCAGTAAAATTCATTATATATACTCCCGAAGGTTTTGACCACCGTATCACGCAAATATCCTTTGTTTTGGTTTCGAGCTGTTTCTGTTTCAGATTTAGAGAAATATGTCATCTCAGGATTCGGAAGGGGAAAGTTATGTGGCTGATTACCTCACAGACCCTAAGGTCTACGGGGACTTGGGGCATGATGGCTGGACCTCAAAAGAAGAAGAAGACTATGAGCCTAAAGTAAAGGAGGAGACGAGTTCAGACAAAGACGAAGCCCCATTACCTCAGCCTGGGGACATGCACGTGGAGTTTAAAAAGTCAAGCCTCCTTTATAGAGCAAAGAGGCCAAAGATCGAGTGTGACGCCCGGATAATTAGGCTACAGTAATCCCCCGTTAATGATGCCATGTCACCCCTGTCACTGTAGTTAATCTTGGGTTAGTTCGAAACCAATTCAAATTCACAATCAAGCAAACAACAAAAGTTTTCAAATATTAAAACAAAAATGTTCGGGCTATGTCAATTATTGCATCGGTAATTATGGTGAAGTAAACACATTTCTATGAAATGCCTAAATACTTTTAAATGAATTTAAATAGAAAAGCAATAATAAAAGAAAATACAAAAATAGAAAACAAAACTAAACAAAAAAAGAATAAAAAGGCCCCCTGACCAACTGGGCCAGGCAGCCCAGCTCACCGGCCAGGCCGGCCCACCTGGCCCAGCCGGCCGATCCACCCTGCCTTATCCCCACGAGGGGAGAAAACCCTAGGCACCGACACCCCACTTCCCCCCCCACTCGCGCCCCCACTCTCCCTCTCCCCCGATCCAATCGGGATCAGGCTTGAACGCCTCCGTCACCTCGCCCCGACGCCGCCAGGATTGAACCCGTCTTCGCCGGACCGCCCCGGCGCCACTCGCCAGCATCGCCGGCGCCGCCCCATCGTCTCTTCCCCGCCGGCCTCCTCGAGCCACGCCGACCGGGACGACCGCACAAGACGACATTGCCTACGTCCACCCCGCCGCTGGATCTCGTCGCCCCGCCGCACGTCGTCGCCGTCCTCCTCCGCACGGATCGTCCCCGAGCCCACTGCCATGCCCCTCCCGTTCCCTTGTGAGCCGCCACCTCCCTCCTCCCTCTCCTCCTCTATGCGTGCGTGTCGCCCTCACCGCGCGCTCGACGCCCCACTCCGTCGTTGCGACGCACGGCCACACGCGAGCCCGCACCCGCGCTCGGAGCTCACTCCGCCGTGGCCTCCCCCCTGTCACTGCCCCCGTCGTCCCGCTGCGCCAGTCGTCGCCTACACGTGAGGCCACATCACCTCGCCCGTCCGCCCCGCCGCTGCCACCGTGCGCCCACGCCCCCGCTCCCTTGGCCTCGTCCGCAGCCCCCCCGGTACGCTGCCCAGCATCGCCGCCGTTCGCCGACCCGCCGCCGTCCGCCGGTGCCGTCCGTGGCCGGGCTCCGGCGAGCCACCCGGCCGCGCCATGGATTTGCCCGTTCGGGCGCCCACTGCCCGATGGCGCCCGTCGCCTGTTCGGGTATTACCCGATGCCCGCACCTGTTAAGGACCCTCTAGGCCTATGACAGCTAGGGCCCAGCCCCTGAGAACGTTTCAAAATAATAATAATAATAATTTATTTAATAAAATTAATAATTAATTAATTAATTAGTGAATTAATTAAGTTAATTAATCCAGTTTAATTAATCTAATTAACTAATTAGTTTAATTAAATAGTAATTAGTTTAACTAAGACCTAATTAACATAAACAGAGTATGACAGGTGGGACCCAATGGACCCACACGTTAGTTTGACCCAGTCAACCCCCTATTGATTGCTGACGTCATGCTGACGTCAGCAAACACTATTCTGGATAATGTTGGATTAAATTAATTAGATAAATTCTAAAAATGATTTAAAACTTTAGAAAATCATATAAAATAAACCGTAGCTCAGATGAAAATGTTTTATACATGAAAGTTGCTCAGAACGGCGAGCCGAATCCGGATACGTAGCCCGTTCGACCGCCACACATCCCTAGCATAGCAAACTCGCAACTTTCCCCCTCCGTTTCATTTGTCCGAAAACGCGAAACACCGGGGATACTTTCCCGGATGTTTCCCCCCTTTGCCGGTATCACCTACTACCGCGTTAGGATACACCTAGCACCGCGTATTCCCATGTTACGCTTTGTGATGCTTTGATTGCTCTATTATTTATTGTGTTCCCCTTCCGTTACTTCTTTCCGGTAGACCCTGAGACTGCGGGCGACCCCCAGTTCGACTACGGAGTTGACGACCCCCTCCTTGCCAGAGCAACCAGGCAAGCCCCCCCCCTTGATCACCAGATATCGCCTATTCTTCTCTATACTGCTTGCATTAGAGTAGTGTAGCATGTTACTGTTCGGTTACTCCTATTCTGTTGCATAGCCTGTCATTGTTGCTACAGTCATTGATACCTTACCCGCAATCCTAAATGCTTAGTATAGGATGCTAGTTTATCACCATTGGCCCTACATTCTTGTCAGTCTGCCTTGCTATACTATTGGGCCGTGATCACTCGGGAGGTGATCACGGGTATATACTATACATATATACATACTACAGATGGTGACTAAAGTCGGGTCCGCTTGAAGAGTACCCGCGAGTGATTCACGAATTGGGGGCTGAAAGGACCTTTGTCCCGACGTCCCTCTGTGTGGATCTTTGTGGCGGAGCGACATGGCAGGTTGAGACCACCTAGGCGAGAGGTGGGCCTGGCCCTGGTCGGCGTCCGCGGTTGCTTCATAATAACACGCTTAATGAGATCTTGGTATTTCATCTGAGTCTGGCCATTTGGTCTATACGCACTAACCATCTACGCGGGAGTAGTTATGGGTATCCTGGCGTCGTGGTATCAGCCGAAGCCTTCGTGATGTCAGCGACTGAGTGGCGCGCGCCGGATTGGACTGGAACGCCACTAGGCTAGGTCTGCTTCCGGCCGCGTACGCAACGTGCAGGTGTGCTAAGGGCGATGGGCCGAGACCCCTGTGCGCTTAGGTTTAGACCGGCGTGCTGACCTCTCTGTTGTGCCTAGGTGGGGCTGCGACATGTTGATCTTCCGAGGCTGGGCATGACCCAGGAAAGTGTGTCTGGCCAAATGGGATCGAGCGTGTTGGGTTATGTGGTGCACCCCTGCAGGGAAGTTTATCTATTCGAATAGCCGTGTCCCTCGGTAAAAGGACGACCCGGAGTTGTACCTTGACCTTATGACAACTAGAACCGGATACTTAATAAAACACACCCTTCCAAGTGCCAGATACAACCCGATGATCGCTCTCTAACAGGGCGACGAGGAGAGGATCGCCGGGTAGGATTATGCTATGTGATGCTACTTGGAGGACTTCACTCTACTCTCTTCTACATGCTGCAAGACGGAGGCTGCCAGAAGCGTAGTCTTCGATAGGACTAGCTATCCCCCTCTTATTCTGGCATTCTGCAGTTCAGTCCACCGATATTGCCTCCTTACACATATACCCATGTATAAGTAGTGTAGCTCTTTGCTTGCGAGTACTTTGGATGAGTACTCACAGTTGCTTTCTTCCCCCCTTTCCCCCCTTTCCTTTCTTTCTGGTTGTCGCAACCAGATGCTGGAGCCCAGGAGCCAGACGCCACCGTCGACGACGACTACTACACTGGAGGTGCCTACTACTACGTGCAGGCCGCTGACGACGACTAGGAGTAGTTTAGGAGGATCCCAGGCAGGAGGCCTACGCCTCTTTCGATCTGTATCTCAGTTTGTGCTAGCCATCTTATGGCAACTTGTTTAACTTATGTTTGTACTCAGATATTGTTGCTTCCGCTGACTCGTCTATGATCAAGCACTTGTATTCGAGCCCTCGAGGCCCCTGGCTTGTATTATGATGCTTGTATGACTTATTTATGTTTTAGAGTTGTGTTGTGATATCTTCCCGTGAGTCCCTGATCTTGATCGTACACGTTTGCGTGCATGATTAGTGTACGATTGAATCGGGGTCCTCACAATTTGGTATCAGAGCCGACTGCCTGTAGGAATACCCCTTCCAACTCCTTGGCCGAAGTTGAGTCTAGTCGATGAAAATTGTTTTACTAACTTGGCTGTGCAGCCCATGGGCCCACGTCGCCATTGGGTGGTATTAGGATCTTTTATTCCTCGCCTTTACTCTGGGACTCTGATCTCTTTTCTATTCGGGTTAAATGGTTTTGCTAACTCTAACTCTAGGTTCTCGTAAATACTTTCTCCCGGAGAGCCCCTTCATTCCAGATGATGGCTTGCTTCACCAGAAGATTCCGAAGATACTCTTCAATATTCTCTCGAGACATGTGCCCACCACTTTTGCTATTCCCGACCATCGATAAATCCTTATGGATAACTATTTACACTTGCCATTCATGCGATCATTCCCCGTTGATCTTGTTATTACAAGACACCCCAAAGTTTTCTCAATTGTTCCGAGAATACTTTGTGCCTGTTGCTGTTGCAATTCCCTACCACCGAATTATCCCTATGGATAAATGCATACACCTATCATTCTTACTTTTATCCCCAGTTGATCTTGCTCTCTAGTGATATGAGAATACCTTGTGTCTACTGCCTTGCAGTTCTTTACCACATGAATACCCCTGCAAATAATTACTTGCACTTATCGAGTATTCATCCATCCCAGTTGTTCATATGTTTCATATGATACTTTGGAATTTTATCCGATCTTTCGAGAATCCTCTTTAAAACTATTGCTCTACATATACTTGTCTGCATTATGGATGCTTCCCATAGGTCTAGCAACGTTCATTAGTCTCTTTTGACACTGTCATTTTGAATCCTATTGATTCAACATGAGTGCGAATGCACACAATCATCGGTTGATCCTTTTAAAATTATCTTTCCGGCTGAGATGTCATTTTGAACATGAGCTGTTTATCGACCAATCAAATTGTCGTCGATTATTCCCCTAAGCCTACTCGGCTTATCCATCCTTAACCAGAGCCCTTGCTCCTGATCCCTCGATTTGAAAATCATAATTCCTTTGCTAATTAAACGTTGAATTATTCAGATGTTCTATAAACCGATGCATTGTTTTCTTCTTCCTCTGATTGGGTATCGATACTCACATCAGCTCCATTGTGGATCGCCTTATCCACTATTGGATTATTATCCGAAATGTCCTTCATAATTAATCACCTTGTGAGTTCTTTCTCTGATACATAATGCCTTTGGTAAATGGTATCCTCTCCTTTTGTCAACCATGCTCTGCTTTCGAGCTGGTGATATTTACTCTTGAAGCTTGTGGTATATGTTCCTAAGAAGCCCCGATGGGTTGAACCAATGCCTTCCCTAATATGTGCAAACCCGAAAGATTTCACGGGTCATACTTATTTGGTATTGCACCACGTAAAACTTTCCACAACTAATGTCATTTTCGAAATACGAGAGGTCAATGTAAGGTTATGCATTGAGGAAGTGGGAGTCGACCTTGAACCTTTGTGTTCATGCCCATGGAAACAATGTAGATCGTATCATTAAAGCTTCTCTTCAAATAAATATTTCCTTGGTATAAGTTTATCTTATATCTGGGATCTGGCATTTTGCAATCGTTGTTCCGGCCATGTTCTCCTTTAAATACCATTTCTCGGACAAGTTGAAGTACTTGTCTTCTACAGATCTTTGCACCTGTCCAACCTTTACTTTGATCTACCATCGAGTATTACACTCTGGTATCTCGAAAATATCATGGAACTGCATAACTTTTTATGGGTTCTTCATCAACTGTTATTTCTCACCGATTCCAATTTTCCTAGGTTCTGGGTTGTCGTCAACCGAGAACACTGATATGTGAACCAAGTCTGCACTACGGTTCAATAACTCTAAGTAATCTTCGTTGCTTATGAGTTTATTAATCCTTCAAATCATTCCTAGCCTGGTCGGCTATATCATTATCATGCTAAATTTTAACTATGCTACCTACTCTTTATTCCCGGAGCACAATTTTCAACGATGAGCTCATCTTATGTCGACCTTACTTGTCATAGCATTTCGCCTTGAATAGCAAGCTTGATTTCGAGTTTGTGTCGTATCCGTGGTTCCAATAACCTTTCGCTTCATCATTCCTTTGACTTGATGTCATCGCCGATCGATTACATCTTCATGGAATCTCTTGACAAATGTGTCGTGATCATCATCAGCATTCCGAGCTCTTCCAAGATATCAATCGAATTCATGATGGGAAATACCATCCTTGCCCCTCGATGATTTGTGTAATCATCGACAACATTCTTACCTTCCCCCAACGCAAACTTGTTCGTGTTTTGTGTTATACCTTGCTATCCAACATTTGTTCTCCTTTACCTTGGAGTATTGCCATCTTTTATGTCAAGAATGTCATGAGAATTTTACCACCTCTTATGAATTATTGTTGCAAGTAATACTCCTCACCATAACCTTCCCTTCTTGGTTCTCGTGTTGAATCTAACCGGGATTCCAACAAGTGAACGGTACTGCGTGGATTTTGTACTTCTAACAACCCTATTGCTTTGAAGTTGATGGTCGATAGTTCGTTCTTAGACTATTGGTTGTTGAACCACCATTCTAACGTTGATCATGCTACCTAAGCCCATCATTAGGGTGCACCTTTCAATCAATGTTCAATTGGGTATGCTTTCCTCGAGCATACGTCATTATATCATTTGATATGACAAATGTTATCTCCTCGTTCACATAATTGTGGAAACCCATCCTTTCGAAATCTCGATGAATTGTCACTGAGTTCGTCAATTACCTCCTTATCCCTTCATTGGTTTAGTGATGAATGCTTGTTTCGGAACTTGCTTCCATAGTTCATATCCCGAGAATCTTACAATGTCATCTCGACAATTTGTGTTGCACCTTTCTTCTCAGGCATCCCGAGTCTGAGGTATCCTGCCACCTATCAGAACTGAATCTCGGTCTGATATGATGGTTGGAACATAATTCCAAGAGTTATAACTTTGGTCTTAATATGACCCGGTAAGGTGGTGTCATTCCTAGCCCACCTGGCCGGAGGACCTATTGTTATAGCTTCCATCTTAGCAAGGTTAACCATTCTTCCATGAGGAAATTGTGAGACTTATTCTATAAGTTGTTCCTGATGAATCCTTATCCAAGTACGACCTTTGCTTGAAGACCATGTCAATGCTATCTCAAAGCATGTCTGTGGTACTCCAATTTTCAACAAGAACATTTAAAGCCCAATGCTAAATGTTTCTTGCTTAGTTATCCAAACACCGCTGTATGGGTAATGTCATGAAGTTTCTCTCCCCTTACCTAAAGGGTTTTCTACATTATATCTTGTCACAGCTATCAGGCCCTGCTTGTCCTTGGGAATGACATGTCCCTGAAATATGTGTTTAAACACATTTTTCCTTTCCATTGTTCTGTTTAATCTGATAATCATATTTTCCTTTCCATTGTTTGGTTTAACCTTTCTTGTGATCTATATGATCTAAGCAGTATTATTCTCCTGCTTATGTAAACACCACGGTGTACAATTCTGTCAGCAAGACCCTGTTACTATTGTTGATGACATTCCGGTAGCCATCGATGGACGAGAACTTTGCCTATTGGTCCGCCTCGTTCAACGAGCAGGATAATGGTTCTCTTCGTCCCTCGCCCTGGGTACCGATGTTGTTGCCGACATAACTGACAGGCCATCCTCTGACATGCCTTGCTTACATGATCGTGTAAGACGTCATCGCCTTCCTACTTTTAACCCACATGGTGGGCCCATAACCCACAGATCCACATGAACGAAACCTGACTCTCCTGTACACCCTGTTATCAAAGTTATTCCTCGAGCTTGACTTCGTATATAATTCACGGGCCACATGCCTAGTAATCTATTCTGGTATCAGACGCAATACTTACTCTCGTCGCTCTGAACCCCTTTCTCACTCTGGTTCAAACTTCGAGCAACTATCTATCCGCTGGGAACCTCTTATTGTACCTTCGTACCTTACTCTTGATGTATGTTATATGTTCAACTCGAGAGATAATCTTATGCTCATTCATGGGTTAACCTCAGATTGTTTTCCCTCATAAGCATTCTGTCGTAGTCGAGCTGGCCCTTACCTATTCGTAAGTACGTTGGAGTTCCCGAAGAAAAGGACGACTTCACCATGATGACCTGAAGCGGAGAAATGAAGACATCAACGTAAGGGATCGACCTCTTCGAGAAGAGCAACCAAGGCCGAGAAGATCCGTTAGAATTTCGTAACTAGACCTTTCCCCCTTCTCTACCTCTTAAATCTCGGGACGAGATTTCTTGTAGTGGAGGAGAATTGTGACGCCCGGATAATTAGGCTACAGTAATCCCCCGTTAATGATGCCATGTCACCCCTGTCACTGTAGTTAATCTCAGGTTAGTTTGAAACCGATTCAAATTCACAATCAAGCAAACAACAAAAGTTTTCAAATATTAAAACAAAAATGTTCGGGCTATGTCAATTATTGCATCGGTAATTATGGTGAAGTAAACACATTTTTATGAAATGCCTAAATACTTTTAAATGAATTTAAATAGAAAAGAAATAATAAAAGAAAATACAAAAATAGAAAACAAAACTAAACAAAAAAAAGAATAAAAAGGCCCCCTGACCAACTGGGCCAGGCGGCCTAGCTCACCGGCCAGGCCGGCCCACCTGGCCCAGACGACCGATCCACCCCTGCCTTATCCCCACGAGGGGGGGAAACCCTAGGCACCGACACCCCACTTCCCCCCCACTCGCGCCCCCACTCTCCCTCTCCCCCGATCCAATCGGGATCGGGCTTGAACGCCTCCGTCACCTCGCCCTGACGCCGCCGGGATTGAACCCATCTTCGCCGGACCGCCCCGGCGCCACTCGCCAGCATCGCCGGCGCCGCCCCATCGTCTCTTCCCCGCCGGCCTCCTCGAGCCACGCCGACCGGGACGACCGCACCAGACGACATCGCCTACGTCCACCCCGCCG
>NC_041385.1:228174555-228328193 GCF_002162155.2 Triticum dicoccoides | reverse complement strand
ATGCCCCCGCTCCCTTGGCCTCGTCCGCAGCCCCCCCGGTGCGCTGCCCAGCATCGCCGCCGTTCGCCGACCCGCCGCCGTCCGCCGGTGCCGTCCGTGGCCGGGCTCCGGCGAGCCACCCGGCCGCGCCATGGATTTGCCCGTTCGGGCGCCCACTGCCCGATGGCGCCCGTCGCCTGTTCGGGTATTACCCGATGCCCGCACCCGTTAAGGCCCCTCTAGGCCTATGACAGCTAGGGCCCAGCCCCTGAGAACGTTTCAAAATAATAATAATAATTTATTTAATAAAATTAATAATTAATTAATTAATAAGTGAATTAATTAAGTTAATTAATCCAGTTTAATTAATCTAATTAACTAATTAGTTTAATTAAATAGTAATTAGTTTAACTAAGACCTAATTAACATAAACAGAGTATGACAGGTGGGACCCAATGGACCCACACATCAGTTTGACCCAGTCAACCCCCTGTTGACTGCTGACGTCATGCTGACGTCAGCAAACACTATTCTGGATAATGTTGGATTAAATTAATTAGATAAATTCTAAAAATGATTTAAAACTTTAGAAAATCATATAAAATAAACCGTAGCTCAGATGAAAATGTTTTATACATGAAAGTTGCTCAGAACGGCGAGCCGAATCCGGATACGTAACCCGTTCGACCGCCACACATCCCTAGCATAGCAAACACGCAACTTTCCCCCTCCGTTTCATTTGTCCGAAAACGCGAAACGCCGGGGATACTTTCCCGGATGTTTCCCCCCTTTGCCGGTATCACCTACTACCGCGTTAGGATACACCTAGCACCACGTATTCCCATGTTACGCTTTGTGATGCTTTGATTGCTCTATTATTTATTGTGTTCCCCTTCCGTTACTTCTTTTCGGTAGACCCTGAGACTGCGGGCGACCCCCAATTCGACTATGGAGTTGACGACCCCCTCCTTGCCAGAGCAACCAGGCAAGCCCCCCCCCCTTGATCACTAGATATCGCCTATTCTTCTCTATACTGCTTGCATTAGAGTAGTGTAGCATGTTACAGTTCGGTTACTCCTATTCTGTTGCATAGCCTGTCATTGTTGCTACAGTCATTGATACCTTACCCGCAATCCTAAATGCTTAGTATAGGATGCTAGTTTATCACCATTGGCCCTACATTCTTGTCAGTCTGCCTTGCTATACTATTAGGCCGTGAGCACTCGGGAGGTGATCACGGGTATATACTATACATATATACATACTATAGATGGTGACTAAAGTCGGGTCCGCTTGAAGAGTACCCGCGAGTGATTCGCGAATTGGGGGCTGAAAGGACCTTTGTCCCGACGTCCCTCTGTGTGGATCTTTGTGGCGAAGCGACATGGCAGGTTTAGACCACCTAGGCGAGAGGTGGGCCTGGCCCTGGTCAGCGTCCGCGGTTGCTTCATAATAACACGCTTAACGAGATCTTGGTATTTCATCTGAGTCTGGCCATTTGGTCTATACGCACTAACCATCTACGCGGGAGTAGTTATGGGTATCCTGGCGTCGTGGTATCAGCCGAAGCCTTCGTGACGTCAGCGACTGAGTGGCGCGTGCCGGATTGGACTGGAACGCCACTAGGCTAGGTCTGCTTCCGGCCGCGTACGCAACGTGCAGGTGTGCTAAGGGCGATGGGCCGAGACCCCTGTGCGCTTAGGTTTAGACCGGCGTGCTGACCTCTCTGTTGTGCCTAGGTGGGGCTGCGACGTGTTGATCTTCCGAGGCTGGGCATGACCCAGGAAAGTGTGTCCGGCCAAATGGGGTCGAGCGTGTTGGGTTATGTGGCGCACCCCTGCAGGGAAGTTTATCTATTCGAATAGCCGTGTCCCTCGGTAAAAGGATGACCCGGAGTTGTACCTTGACCTTATGACAACTAGAACCGGATACTTAATAAAACACATCCTTCCAAGTGCCAGATACAACCCGGTGATCGCTCTCTAACAGGGCGACGAGGAGAGGATCGCCGGGTAGGATTATGCTATGCGATGCTACTTGGAGGACTTCACTCTACTCTCTTCTACATGCTGCAAGACGGAGGCTGCCAGAAGCGTAGTCTTCGATAGGACTAGCTATCCCCCTCTTATTCTGGCATTCTGCAGTTCAGTCCACCGATATTGCCTCCTTACACATATACCCATGCATAAGTAGTGTAGCTCCTTGCTTGCGAGTACTTTGGATGAGTACTCACGGTTGCTTTCTTCCCCCTTTCCCCCTTTCCTTTCTTTCTGGTTGTCGCAACCAGATGCTGGAGCCCAGGAGCCAGACGCCACCGTCGACGACGACTACTCCACTGGAGGTGCCTACTACTACGTGCAGGCTGCTGACGACGACTAGGAGTAGTTTAGGAGGATCCCAGGCAGGAGGCCTACGCCTCTTTCGATCTGTATCTCAGTTTGTGCTAGCCATCTTATGGCAACTTGTTTAACTTATGTCTATACTCAGATATTGTTGCTTCCGCTGACTCGTCTATGATCGAGCACTTGTATTCGAGCCCTCGAGGCCCCTGGCTTGTATTATGATGCTTGTATGACTTATTTATGTTTTAGAGTTGTGTTGTGATATCTTCCCGTGAGTCCCTGATCTTGATCGTACATGTTTGCGTGCATGATTAGTGTACGATTGAATCGGGGGCGTCACATCGAGTTTATCCCTTTTCGTCTCTTGCAGGAAAATAAACAGGAATTATGCAAAAGAGTATTAAGCCTTGAGCAGGAGATCGAGGACCTAAAGGAGCAAAATATTATACTCAAGCATAAATTGAGGAACAAGACTACATCATCAACATCTCCTACTTCACCACCTCCGAGGACATAATCACATGGGTATGGGCACTCCCCTTGGCAACTGCCAAGCTTGGGAGAGGTGCCCCGGTATCGTATCACCATCACACTCCTATCTTCACCGTTTTATTTAGTTTGATCCTTTTAGTAGTATCTTGATCTAGTAGATTGAAGTTTCGATATCAAGTAGTTTTGAGTTTTGCTTTGTGATCTCTTTTTGTAATCGAGTTCGTCAGTTATCTATAATAAAGATTAGTGTTGAGTCAAGGGCTTTTATATGTTGCTATGATCTTGAGGAAGTAGAAAGAATAAAAGAGTTCATATTGATCTTATGGTTAGTGATGACTTCACACATAGAAAGTATGAGGCATAAAAAATGTTGAGAGTTGATAAACGTAGTTTTGGTCATCGTTGCAATTAATAGGAAGTGATGAGGAAAGAGGGGTTCACATATAAATATATTATCTTGGACACCTTTTATAATTGGGAGCACTCATTAAGTATGACATGCTAAAAGAGTTGACGTTGGACAAGCAAGACAACATAATGGTTTATGTTTTCGCACATCTCAGTTAAAGTATATTGTCATTGACCTTCCAAACATGTTGAGCTTGCCTTTCCCCCTCATGCTAGCCAAATTCCTTGCACCAAGTAGAGATACTACTTGTGCTTCCAAATTTCCTTAAACCCAGTTTTGCCATGAGAGTCCACCATACCTACCTATGGATTGAGTAAGATCCTTCAAGTAAGTTGTCATGCTGCAAGTAATAAAAATTGCTATCTAAATATGTATGACTTATTAGTGCAGAGAAAATAAGCTTTGTACGATCTTGTTGTGGAAGTAATAAAAGCGACAGACTGCATAATAAAGGTCCACATACAACGGGCAATATAAAGTGACATTCTTTTGCATTAAGATTTTGTGCATCAACCCTAAACACACATGACAACCTCTGCTTCCCTCTACAAATGGCCTATCTTTTAATTTATGTTTTTACTTTATGCTTGAGTCAAGGTGATCTACACCTTTCCCTTTTTCATTTTATCCTTTGGCAAGCTCCTCGTGTTTGAAAGATCATGATATATATATCCAATTGGATGTAAGTTAGCATGGGCTATTATCGTTGACATCACCTGAAGGTGAATACGTTGGGAGGCAACACAATAAGCCCCTATCTTTCTCAGTGTCCGGCTGAAACTCCATAACCACAAGTATTGCACGAGTGTTAGCAATTATAGAAGACTACAAGATAATTGAGTATGTGAACTTGCTAAAAAGCTCTATTGTTGACTCTTTCTGATGTTATGGTAAATTGCAATTACTTCAATGACTGAGATTATAGTTTGTTAGTTCTCAATGAAGTTTTTGAACCATACTTGACATTGTGAATTGATTGTTACTTGAGCATAAGAAATCATATGATAAAATCTATATATGTTGCTGTTTTAAGAATGATCATGATGCCCTCATGTCCGTATTTTATTTTTATCGACACCTCTATCTCTAAACATGTGGACATATTTTTTGATTTTGGCTTCCGCTTGAGGACAAGCGAGGTCTAAGCTTGGGGGAGTTGATACGTCCATTTTGCATCATGCTTTTATATCAATATTTATTGCATTATGGGTTGTTATTACACATTATATCTCAATACTTATTGCTATTCTCTCTTATTTTACAAGGTTTACCATGAAGAGGGGGAATGCCGGCAGCTGGAATTCTGGCTGGAAAAGGAGCAAACATTGGAAACCTATTCTGCACTGCTCCAAAAGTCCAGAAACTCCACGAAACATGTTTTTGGAATTTATAAGAATTATTGAGCAAAAGAAATACATCAGGGGGCCCACACCTTGGCCAGGAGAGTGGGGGGTGCGCCCCCCTGTCTCCTGGGCCCCCTGGTGGGCCTCCGGTGTCCATCTTCTGCTATATGAGAGCTTTTACCCTGGAAAAAATCGTGGCCAAGCTTACGGGACGAAACTCCGCCGCCATGAGGCAGAACCTTGGCGGAATCAATCTAGAGCTCCGACAGAGCTGTTCTGCCGGGGACACTTCCCTCCGGGAGGGGGAAATCATCACCAACGTCATCACCAACTATCCTCTCATCGGGAGGGGGT
Source organism: Triticum dicoccoides (assembly GCF_002162155.2). Lineage (NCBI taxonomy): Eukaryota > Viridiplantae > Streptophyta > Magnoliopsida > Poales > Poaceae > Triticum > Triticum dicoccoides. The sequence continues at coordinate 228,323,274 of NC_041385.1, read as the reverse complement.
CAATCTCCATCAACATCTTCACCAGCACCATCTCCTCTCAAAACCCTAGTTCATCTCTTGTATCCAATCTTGTATCAAAACCACAAATTGGTACCTGTGGGTTGCTAGTAGTGTTGATTACTCCTTGTAGTTGATGCTAATTGGTTTACTTGGTGGAAGACCATATGTTCAGATCCTTAATGCATATTATTACCCCTCTGATTATGAACATGAATATGCTTTATGAGTAGTTATGTTTGTTCCTGAGGACATGGGTGAAGTCTTGCTATTAGTAGTCATGTGAATTTGGTATCCGTTCGATATTTTGATGAGATGTATGTTGTCTTTTCCTCTAGTGGTGTTATGTGAACGTTGACTACATGACACTTCACCATTATTTGGGCCTAGAGGAAGGCATGGGGAAGTAATAAGTAGATGATGGGTTGCTAGAGTGACAGAAGCTTAAACCCTAGTTTATGCGTTGCTTCGTTAGGGGCTGATTTGGATCCATATGTTTAATGTTATGGTTAGGTTTACCTTAATACTTCTTTTGTAGTTGCGGACGCTTGCAATAGGGGTTAATCATAAGTGGGATGCTTGTCCAAGTAAGGGCAGTACCCAAGCACCGGTCCACCCACATATCAAATTATCAAAGTACCGAACGTGAATCATATGAATGTGATGAAAACTAGCTTGACGATAATTCCCATGTGTCCTCGGGAGCTCCTTCCTCATTATTAGAAATTGTCCAGGCTTATCCTTTGCTACATAAAGGATTGGGCCACCTTGCTGCACTTTATTTACTTGTTACTCATTACTATTTATCTTATCACAAAACTATCTATTTCCTACAATTTCAGTGCTTGCAGAGAAAACCTTACTGAAAACCGCTTATCATTTCCTTCTGCTCCTCGTTGGGTTGGACACTCTTACTTATCGAAAGGACTATGATAGATCCCCTACACTTGTGGGTCATCAAGCACCAAAGGCCCTTTATCGGTGAACCCAGTGTGGTAAACTATATGGAAGCTGAAAGTACCAAGTAAGATCAAAATGTATATGTGGCAAGCACTACGTGGCGTGATCCCAGGGATGGGAGTTCTTGCTCACAGACACATAAAGGTATCTCCACAATGCCCTATCTGTCGAGAGGGGGCCGAGGACATCCGGCATCTATTATTCACATGTATTAGGGCGAGGAAAGTGTGGAAGGCACTTGGCATTATGGATGAAATAGAGAAAGCTCTCCTTGTGTATCGGTCTGGTTCAGTTGTTTTGGAGGAGATTCTAAGGTGGCCAGTTCAGAGATCACCAATACTGGGTCACCTGGGTCTCCAAGAAGTAGTTGCGGTTGGTGCATGGTATATTTGGTGGGAACGTAGGGAAGCAAAGAAGGGTGCTACTGTGAAGAATCCCATCGATTCAAGATTCTCAATTCATGCAATTGCATCAAATCATACTGGTCGGATTCCGGAAAATATTACTTTTTTCGAGCGATGGGTGAAACCGACACCAGGATCGTACAAGGTAAACACATATGCTTCTTTTTTTGAAGATGGCTCGGGAGCGATCGCTGCTATTATCAGAGACTCTCGAGGACAGGCAATAGCGGGGGCTACAGAGCTCTTCGCTCATGCTCAGGATGCTGCTTCAGCAGAAGTGCTAGCACTACAGCGTGGCTTGTTGCAGGCCTGTGAGAAAAACTGCTCAAGAGTGACTATGGAATCAGACTGACTAGAAATTATAGAAGCATGTAATGGTGAGAAGGAAATTAGAGCACCGTACTCAGCATTATTAGCTGACTGTTTTCAAGTGGCCCATGAAATACCAACCGTGAAGTTATTGTACTGTCCTAGGGAATCAAATACTTTTGCACACTTTATAGCTAGACATGCGTATGATATGCAGTTAGAGTTCTCCTGCGAGGATGAGCCTCCAGGTTTTTTATTACCGCATGTAATGAAGGATGTAACCTTTTCAGTTATGCAATAAAGTGCTAATAGATTTCAAAAAAATAAATAGCGCCAACCACGTATTAAAAAAAGAGCGCCAACTGTGCCTGCCCCAAGCGTGAGGAGAAAACAGATCAGATCTCGATCCCAACTTTCCCCGACCTTCGCTGCCCTAGTTCTCGATTCCCTCTTTCCCCGATCTTCGCCGCCCTAGTTTTCGATCCCTAGTTTCCCCAATCTCGACTCTCGGAGTTTGCTGAGAAGATCCAGATCATGATGATACACCTAGTAGCTGAAAACATGAAGATCAGGAAGATCCCAGATCATGATGATACACAATCCAGGAACATACCAGCTGCTGAGAAGAACAAGGCCCTAGTGCTTGAAATGGAAGAAGAAGAGGAAGCCCAAGTGCTCAAAAAGTTGAAGCCCAAGATCCCAGATCATGATGATACACACCTAGTGGCTGAAAACACGACGATCAGGAAGGATGCAGGTCTCAGACTTTGGAGACAGCCAGATCCCTATGCTGCAAGAAGGAGGACTGTTGTAGACTACAGTTTCCACACAAAGGAACATCAAGACTTCTATGAGACTGTGCTCCTGGATAAGAAGCCCATATTCAGTGACATGAAATGGGTTGATTGGTCATATATTGATGACAATGAAGACCACTTCCCTGGAGTTCATGAAAGCTTCAGGATGAATGGAGTTGATGCCTTTGTGGGTCAGAAATTAACCAAGTGGAATGATGAGCTTATCATGCAATTCTATTCAACAACTCACTTCTACCCATATGGAAAAAAGTATGGATGTCTAAAGGTACAAGGTATCAGTCAACTGTTGCTGAGTGGGCCAAGCTAATCAATGCCCCTGAAGAGCACGAGGATGATACAGATGTGTATGCCAAGCCAAGGAACGGACACAACTCCATGGCACATATGTACAGAGAAATTCCAGATGCAGCTTTGGAACATCACCAGTTTGGTTCTGTCTATTATCTCCTGTCAGGTCTGCCCACAATCAACACCATCCTTAGGCACACATTGTTGCACAAGTCTGGAGATCACATGATGATAAGAGTGCATTCCATCAACTTGCTGCATATGTTTGATGTGCCAGAAAAGTTCAAGGTAATGACATTGATTATAGAGACAATCAAGAGGACAGCCGCTGATCAGAAGAGATCATGTGGGTATGCTCCACACATCCAGATGCTCATAAACTCCAAGACGGGCAAAGGCATATATCTACTAGACAAAGAGCACCTTCCCCTGAGGCCAGACTTTGAGGACAACACAGTTGTCATGGATGCTACAGATCCCACTTCAGTAGAGGCTTAGGAGAAGAGAGAGAAGGCAAAAGCAGAGAAGGCAGCCAAAATACCAAGTGCTGAAGAAGCTTCACAAGTTTTTCTCAAGTCAAAGTAAGACCAAATGGCTATCTTATTGAAGCCACCTTGAGGATTGAGAAAGGATTGGCCACCCTGACTCGGAATCAAGAAAGTCTTGAGAGGATTTTTGAGACTAAACTTCCTGACTTGGATGTCAAGGTGACAGAGATTCATACTTCTGTGGAGAAGATCCAAGAAGAGCTTGAGGATAAGAGTGAAAATACCACTATAGATGCATATCAAAGGGTGCCCAGAAGGCAGAGGTCTGGAGCAGTGCCAGTGGCAGATACAAGAGCTACAACTTCAGCCCCTGCAGCCACAACCTCAGTTACCCCTCTAGTTGCAACTCCACCAGCTCCTTTAACCTCTTCAGATGCATTTGTTGCAGGACTCCTCTCCATGCCTCCTCCCGAAGATCAAGCTTAGAGTGCCGCATAGCACTATGCATTTTCAAGCTTTTTGGTAACTTGTTGCCAAAGGGGGAGAAAGTGTATAGATCATAGGCTTCGAGAACGAGAGAGAACCTTCTTCTTTTTGCTTTCTTGCTACTTGTTTGTTTGCTTGCCTGGATGATACTTTATGGTTATGTGTGTGAGATACTTCTATGGTCATGTGTTTGATCATATCATACTTTAATGTTTGTGCTTGAATGATGATTTTATCCTTTTCTCATGTATGATCATTCACTTTGTCTTGGTGATGAGTGTATATTTCATTTACTATCATTTTGAGCGCTCCACCAAGATGTATGTGACATGGAAGAGTAACCCATGTTCCTAATCGATTGTGCATTTGCATTCCAAAGCAAATTTTTAAATAATGCACAAATTTAGGGGGAGCTCTTGCTTATCACATACTTTTCAAAGCAATGATGTATTTCATTCTTATCATCATTTGTCGAAGCTTTGATCTATATGTTGTCATCAATTACCAAAGAGGGGGAGATTGAAAGTGCAACTTAATCCCTGGGTGGTTTTGGTAATTCTTAACAAAATATAGCTCATTGAACTAATACTCTTTCAAGATGATCATTTCAGAAAGTTCAATGACTGGCATGGCATGGACTAGAGATGTGGACCCCTCAAAATGCTAAGGACACATATTGGCAAAAGCTCAAGACTCTACATTTTCATTTTAGTGATCCAAGATCACATTGAGTCCATAGGAAAAGCCAATACTATTAAAAGGGGATGAGGTGTTGCTTAATGGCTTGCTTGCTCAAAATGCTTAGTGATATGCTCCAAAATCCCTCAACCACTTTCTCATTTCCACATATGTCCTAAACCTAAAGTCAAACTCGGACCCACTGATTTGATCTATCCGGCGCCACCGAGTTCATTTGACATAGCCATAGCCAGAAACCCTAATCAATTCGGTCTCACCGATAGGGATCTCGGTCTCACCGAGATGGGATTGCAAACACTCTGTTTCCCTTCGTAACATTTCATTCAAACCAAGATGAGCGATCGGTCCCACCAAGTTCGCAATGCAAACTCCCTGTTTCCTTTTTGTAACGTTTCAGTCTCACCGAAATGAGCGATCTGTCCCACCGAGTTTGCCTGGTCAACTCTCTGTTTGCCTATTACTGAAATCGGTCTCACCGAGTTCATGTGATCCGTCTCATTGAGATCAAGTTATGCCCTAACCCTAGCACATCAGTCCCACCGAGTTGATCATGTCGGTCCTACCGAAAAGCCTAACGTTCACATTTTGAACTGAATTGGTCTGGCCGAGTTTCTCTATTCGGTCCCATCGAGTTTGGTAAATTGTGTGTAACGGTTAGATTTTGTGTGGAGGCTATATATACCCCTCCACCCTTCCTCCATTCGTGGAGAGAGCTATCAGAACGTGCCTACACTTCCAACATTCATTTTCTGAGAGAGAACCACGTACTCATGTGTTGAGACCAAGACATTCCAATCCAACCACAAGAATCTTGATCTCTAGCCTTCCCCAAGTTGCTTTCCATTCAAATCATCTTTCCACCATATCCAAATCGGTGAGAGAGAGTTGAGTGTTGGGGAGACTATCATTTGAAGCACAAGAGCAAGGAGTTCATCATCAACACACCATCTATTACCTTTTGGAGAGTGGTGTCTCCTAGATTGGTTAGGTGTCACTTGGGAGCCTCCGTCAAGATTGTGGAGTTGAACCAAGGAGGTTGTACAGGCAAGGTGATCGCCTACTTCGTGAAGATCTACCTAAGTGAGGCAAGTCCTTCATGGGCGATGGCCATGGTGGGATAGACAAGGTTGCTTCTTCATGGACCCTTCGTGGGTGGAGCCCTCCGTGGACTCGCGCAACCGTTACCCTTCGTGGGTTGAAGTCTCCATCAACGTGGATGTACGATAGCACCACTTATCAGAACCACACCAAAAATCTCCGTGTCTACATTGCGTTTGCTCCCTCCAAACTCCTCCCCTTTACCTTCATATGCAATGATTTACATTCCGCTGTTATATTCTTAGAATTGCATGTGTAGGTTGATTGCTTGACTTGTACTAAGTTGCTAAAATCTTCCAAGACTGAAAATTGGAAAAATGCTAGATTTTTATTTGGTCAAGTAGTCCCCCCTCTAGACATACTTTCGGTCCTATAGTGATGCATTCAATAACGCAAACGATAAAATTGTTAATATCGTATGTGATGTACTTGCTAACGGAAACGTTTTCCTTGGAGCGACTATGTGGGATGTATATACGAACGGAAACGTTTAGCGGTGACTGACTGTCTGGGATGTACTTACGACCGGAAATGATTTCGCCTGTATAATTGTATTTTTTAGCACTATTGTATGTATAACCGTATTTGATCGCTCACCAGTCGCACACGACCTCATTTTGCCGAGCGTGTGTGCCAGGAGGGCATATCCCCGACGGTTTCTGGGTCATGTGGGAAGGACCCCCCTATCGCCCACACTCACTTGACGACGATTCCAAATACCATTGCGGAAAGGGGTTAAAAACAGTTTGTATAGCACCTCGTTGTACCAGTGTAAGTGTCAAAAACGCTCTTATATTATGGGACAGAGAAAGTATTTGTTTAATCAAATATATGTTGTTATTTCAGAAAAATACACGTGGGTCGTTGGATCTTTAATGCATGACCCAAATTGACCAAGTGACAGCTCAAACCAAATGTCCCTCGCCGGCTCCAGCCAGGCTAACTAGGGTCATGTTATAACAATCAAATGTAACTATCCCTAATGTTTAGACGCCTTCTACCATTGTCGCGCCGGGAACTGAACCACCACGGGGAAACATACTTTTCATCGCCAATCATGCGACCGCCCCTAGCCACGTTACCACTCTGTGCTCGTACCCGTCGACCAAGAAAACTGTTGCGGAAGCTCGAAACGCCACCACAAATTCGAATAGTCCCCCTGGAGATGGTCGCGCTGCAGCATCGCCGGTCGTCGAGCTTTTTTAGCGGTCGGGCGTCGTCCAATCTACCGACCAGAGCACTGCCGAATCGCTGCCCCATTCGGAGCTCCAGACCACTCAAACATTGGATTTCATGTTCAATTGCTTTTCGAATTTTTGGCTCCAGTTTTTGGGCATATGAAAAAGCACCAGCCATGGGGAAAATATCATGCGCTACTGGCTCTTTATGTGATACTGTGATATAGACTCCTCAGCGGTTGGATCTTCAGATCTGATGACTCCTCGGAGGTCTTGAACATTTTACAAAAAAAGGATCCAAGAGTCTCAAAATTGCGCGTAGATACAACAGTTTCTCAGATGTCGTTGGATCTAAGATCCAATGGCTCCAAAAGCATGTATCACGGTATCACCTACGGGCCAGTAGCACCTAATATTTTTTAGCAGCCACAATGCCCAAACACCTTCTCTTCTAGCCTATAACTGTTTTTGCTTCACTAAGTTTTACGTCATCTGTTGAAGATGCTTTAAGACTCTAGAGTAGAAGTAGCAGGATACACTATAGCTGGCCAAATGGGCGGGCTAACCAGGCCGACCCGTGAGCATGCCGGCACGGCCCGACATGGGCCAGGCATGGCACGGGCTAAACGGGCCAGACCCGACACGTGGCATGCCCTGGTCCGTGCTTGGGCTGCTAGCCTGAGCACGCGGGCCGGCACGGCACGACCCGATCACGGTTTATTTATTTTTCTATACATCTCTATATGGCCCAATGATACATCTCCAACGTATCTATAATTTATGAAGCATTCATGCTATATTACTATGTGTTTTGAGTGATTATGGGCTTTATTACACTTTTATATTACTTTTGGGACTAACCTACTAACCGGAGGCCCAACCCATATTGCTGTTTTATTGCCTGTTTCAGTATTTCGAGGAAAAGGAATATCAAACGGAGTCCAAATGGAATGAAACCTTCGGCAGCGTTATTTTTGGGAAGAATATGATCCTAGAGACTTGGAGATCAAGTCAGAAGATCCTCGAGGACTCCACGAGATAGGAGGGCGCGCCCCCCTGTAGGGCGCGCCCCCTGTCTCGTGGGCCCCTCGAGCACCTCCCGACCACCTTTTTTGCCTATATATACCTACGTACCCTAAAACCATCAGAAATCAAGATAGATCGGGAGTTCCGTTGCCGCAAGCCTCTGTAGCCACCAAAAACCTCTCGGGAGCCCGTTCCGGCACCCTGCTGGAGGGGGAATCCATCACCGGTGGCCATCTTCATCATCCCGGCGCTCTCCATGATAAGGAGGGAGTAGTTCACCCTCGGGGCTGAGGGTATGTACCCGTAGCTATGTGTTTGATCTCTCTCTCTCTCTCTCTCTCTCTCTCGTGTTCTCTCTCATGTTCCCTCTATGGCATGATCTAGATGTATCCCGAGCTTTGCTATTATAGTTGGATCTTATGATGTTTCTCCCCCCTCTACTCTCTTGTGATGAATTGAGTTTCCCTCTTGAAGTTATCTTATCGGATTGAGTCTTTTATGAGAACACTTGATGTATGTCTTACCGTGTTTATCTGTGGTGACAATGGGATATCATGTGCTACTTGATGTATGTTTTGGTGACCAACTTGCGGGTTCCGCCCATGAACCTATGCATATGGGTTGGCACACGTTCTTGACTCTCCGGTAGAAACTTTGGGGCACTCTTTGAAGTACCTTTGTGTTGGTTGTATGAATCTGAGATTGTGTGATGCATATCATATAATCATGCCCACGGATACTCGAGGTGACAATGGAGTATCTAGGTGACATTAGGGTTTTGGTTGATTTGTGTCTTAAGGTGTTGTTCTAGTACGAACTCTTTTATAGATTGATCCGAAAGAATAACTTTGAGGTGGTTTCGTACCCTACCATAATCTCGACGTTTGTTCTCCGCTATTAGTGGCTTTGGAGTGACTCTTTGTTGCATGTTGAGGGATTGTTATATGATCTATCTATGTTATTATTGTTGAGAGAACTTGCGCTAGTGAAAGTATGAACCCTAGGCCTTGTTTCCTATCATTGCAATGCCGTTAACGCTCACTTTTATCATTAGTTACCTTGCTGTTTTCATTATTTCAGATTACAAAAACCTATATCTACTATCTATTTTGCACTTGTATCTTCATCTCTTCGCCGAACTAGTGCACCTATACAATTTACCATTGTATTGGGTGTGTTGGGGACACAAGAGACTCTTTGTTATTTGGTTGCAGGGTTGTTTGAGAGAGACCATCTTCATCCTACGCCTCCCACGGATTGATAAACCTTAGGTCATCCACTTGAGGGAATTTTGCTACTGTCCTACAAACCTGTGCACTTGCAGGCCCAACAACGTCTACAAGAAGAAGGTTGTGTAGTAGACATCAAGCTCTTTTCTGGCGCCGTTGTCGGGGAGGTGAGTGCTTGAAGGTATATCTTTAGATCTTGCAATCGAATCTTTCGTTTCTTGTTTTATCACTAGTTTAGTTTATAAAAGAACACTACAAAAAAATGGAGTTAAGTTTGTCTCGTACGCTTCGTCTTTTTAATATCTTTCGTGAGTATGATGAAAAGGAGAATTGTGCTCAAGTGCTAGAAGACGAAATCTATAGAATGTTTGATACTAAATCTTTGAATGATGAGCATAATTGCAATGTTGTTAGTATGAACTCATTGAATATCCTTAGTACTAATGATGGTTGCTCTAGGCATGATGAAAATATATCTTATGAGCATGTCAACTTTTGTGGAGTGCATGTTTGCATGAAAACACCAAATAGAGAAGATATATATTGCAAGAGGCATAAGCATTTAGAAACTAAATGGTTGCATGAAAGGCTAGGTGTGAGTGCTGAAAATTTAAAATTCCTTTGCCGTACTTGTGAACTTTGCAATGAACGTGGTCATTTACATCTCCTATGCAAATTGTTTCATGATCGAACCGTGTCCAAAAATTGTGATATTTGATCTCCCTTGCTCATTACAATGAACTTAGTTTGCTTTTGGGTTATGAAGAGTTGAAACGTTTACTTAAGGACCTTCCAGAATCTGCCCATAAGAAATTCCTTGATATTGATCTAGAAAAGATTTATTTGTTTTGTGCGGAGAATTGCATTGAAAATCCTTATATTGCCAATTACCTAAAGAAAAGAAAGCAAATAGAAGATGATTGGAATACTAATGGAAGGGAAGAGACTTCCCCATATCCTCCTATTATTTCTCATGATGAATCAAGTAACGAGGAGGAGCTTTCTATTCAACCAATCTCATCAATAAGGAGCTCAAAGAGGAAGGTTGAACCCATACATAATATGAAGAAGAAAAAGAAAAGAAGGAGCAACAAAGGTAAAAAGGTATCCCTCCCAAATGATGTTGCTCCTACCACTCATTGTGATGATGAAAATTGCTTTACTATTGGTGCTATCCATATTTTTAATGATGAGTGTGATTATGCTTATGATATGAAAGGGCCCAAGCTTGGGGAAGCTATGTTTGATGAGGATGAAATATTTGAGAATATATTTGCTGAAATTAATGTTTGTCCCAAGCTTGGGGATGCTATGTTTAATGAAGATGATAAGGTTTTGCATTGATTTATACTAACCTATCTCACGAGTTCTTGTTGAGTTTGTTGTGAATGAAGTTGTTGATAAAAAGAAGAGAAACCATGATATGAGAGGAATTAAGGAGACATAAAAGTTCAAGCTTGGGGATGCCCAAGGCACCCCAAGATAATATTTCAAGAAGTCTCAAGCATCTAAGCTTGGGGATGCCCCGTTAGGCATCCCACCTTTCTTCTTCAACAACTATCCGTTAGTATCGGTTGAGCTTAAGTTTTGCTTCTTCACATGAGTTGTGTTATCCTTGCAATGTCATTTTGTTTTGTTTTGCTTGCTATTTGAATAAGATACCAAGACCTGAAATTCTTTAATGAGAGAGAGTCTTCACATTAGCTACATAATTGTTTAGCTACTCATTGATCTTCAATTATATCTTTTTGGAGTAGTTTGTCATTTACTCGTGTGCTTCACTTATATCTTTTGAGTAAATGGTTGAATGAGTTGATTGTCATAAATCTGAATTTATATATGTCTCATTTTCTTATCCCATGGGGAGTAATGACTTCACATCTAAGAAGTAGAGGTTGTAAATTTATTGAAGGTTAGCAAGCATTGTATTGGTCATTTGAACAATTCATGAAAGAATATTGAAGGAAGAGAGATTTCACATATAAATATACTATTGTAGACATCTTTTATAGTTGGGAGCACTCATTAAGTATGACATGCTAAAGAGTTGATGTTGGACAAGGAACACAACGTAATGGGTTATGTTTTCCGACATCTCAGTTAAAGTATATTGTCATGGATCATTCAAACATGTTGAGCTTGCCTTTACCCCTCATGCTAGCCAAAATTCCTTGCACCAAGTAGAGATACTACTTGTGCTTCCAAATATCCTTAAACCCAGTTTTGCCATGAGAGTCCACCATACCTACCTATGGATTGAGTAAGATCCTTCAAGTAAGTTGTCATCGGTGCAAGCAATAAAAATTGCTCCCTAAATATGCATGACTTATTAGTGCGGAGAAAATAAACTTTGTAGGAACTTGTTATGGAAGCAATAAAAGCGATGGACTGCATAATAAAGGTCCATATACAAGGGGCAATATAAAGTGACGTTCTTTCGCATTAAGATTTTGTGTATCCAACCCTAAAAGCGCATGACAACCTCTGCTTCCCTCTGCGAAGGGCCTATATTTTACTTTATGCAAGAGTCAAGGTGATCTTCACCTTTCCCTTTTTCATTTTTTTCCTTTCGCAAGCACTTTGTGTTGGGGTGATCCCGATATATATATATCCAATTGGATGTAAGTTAGCATGAACTATTATTGTTGACATCACCCAAAGGTGAATACGTTTGGAGGCAACATTATAAGCCCCAATCTTTCTCTGTGTCTGATTAAAACTTCATAACCATTAGTATTGCGTGAGTGTTAGCAATTGTAGAAGACTATATGACAGTTGAGTATGTGGAGTTTGATATTCCTGAAAATAAGATGGATTGCAATTGTTTGAATGACTGAGAAGGAAGTTTGCTAGTTTTCAAGAAAGTTTATGGTCTATGCTTTGACATGTGAATTGCTTGTTACTTTATCGTGAGAAGTTTTATGAGATGAACTACTGTTATGACATATTATCATGCTAGAAAAGGTGATTGAAATTATCATTGATCAAACTTGTGCACCTTCTAGCATTCACACTTCATAAATTCTTTCTTTATCATTTACCTACTCGAGGACGAGTAGGAATTACGCTTGGGGATGCTGATACGTCTCCAACGTATCTATAATTTATGAAGCATTCATGCTATATTACTATGTGTTTTGAGTGATTATGGGCTTTATTATACACTTTTATATTACTTTTGGGACTAACCTACTAACCGGAGGCCCGGCCCATATTGCTGTTTTATTGCCTGTTTCAGTATTTTGAGGAAAAGGAATATCAAACGGAGTCCAAACGGAATGAAACCTTCGGCAGCGTTATTTTTGGGAAGAATATGATCTTGGAGACTTGGAGATCAAGTCAGAAGATCCTCGAGGACTCCACGATATAGGAGGGCCCCCCCCTATAGGGCGCACCCCCTTGTCTCGTGGGCCCCTCGAGCACCTCCCGACCGCCTTCTTTCGCCTATATATACCTACGTACCCTAAAACCATCACAAATCAAGATAGATCGGGAGTTCCGCCGCCGCAAGCCTCTGTAGCCACCAAAAACCTCTCGGGAGCCCGTTTCGGCACCCTGCCGGAGGGGGAATCCATCACCGGTGGCCATCTTCATCATCCCGGCGCTCTCCATGATGAGGAGGGAGTAGTTCACCCTCGGGGCTGAGGGTATGTACCAGTAGCTATGTGTTTGATCTCTCTCTCTCTCTCTCTCTCGTGTTCCCTCTATGGCACGATCTTGATGTATCTCGAGCTTTGCTATTATAGTTGTATCTTATGATGTTTCTCCCCCCTCTACTCTCTAGTGATGAATTGAGTTTCCTTCTTGAAGTTATCTTATTGGATTGAGTCTTTTATGAGAACACTTGATGTATGTCTTGCCGTGTTTATCTGTGGTGACAATGGGATATCATGTGCTACTTGATGTATGTTTTGGTGACCAACTTGCGGGTTCCGCCCATTAACCTATGCATATGGGTTGGCACACGTTCTTGACTCTCCGGTAGAAACTTTGTGGCACTCTTTGAAGTACCTTTGTGTTGGTTGGATGAATCTGAGATTGTGTGATGCATATCGTATAATCATGCCCACGGATACTCGAGGTGACAATGGAGTATCTAGGTGACATTAGGGTTTTGGTTGATTTGTGTCTTAAGGTGTTATTCTAGTACGAACTCTTTTATAGATTGATCCGAAAGAATAACTTTGAGGTGGTTTCGTACCCTACCATAATCTCTACGTTTGTTCTCCGCTATTAGTGTCTTTGGAGTGACTCTTTGTTGCATGTTGAGGGATTGTTATATGATCTGTCTATGTTATTATTGTTGAGAGAACTTGCGCTACTAAAAGTATGAACCCTAGGCCTTGTTTCCTATCATTGCAATACCGTTTACGCTCACTTTTATCATTAGTTACCTTGCTGTTTTTATTATTTCAGATTACAAAAACCTATATCTGCTATCTATTTTGCACTTGTATCTTCATCTCTTCGCCGAACTAGTGCACCTATACAATTTACCATTGTATTGGGTGTGTTGGGGACACAAGAGACTCTTTGTTTTTTGGTTGCAGGGTTGTTTGAGAGAGACCATCTTCATCATACGCCTCCCACGGATTGATAAACCTTAGGTCATCCCCTTGAGGGAAATTTGCTACTGTCCTACAAACCTGTGCACTTGTAGGCCCAACAACGTCTACAAGAAGAAGGTTGTGTAGTAGACATCACCCAACAGGTAGAAATAGGTTAAAAACGCCCGATGAGTCAAATAGCAAACGAACTAGCAGGTCTGGCGTGCCGGTGGGCCGCCCCTATTAGTAGATGGGTCATGCCTGGGCTGCGACCTCCCGCCATGGGCCGGTACGGCACGACGCGACTATTAGTCGTGCCGTCGCAGGTCGTGCCGTGCCAGGCACATTTACCGCGGCCAGGCCAGCGCCGGCATACAATACCGGCTTCAAAACATATCACCACACAGTATGCTGGCGCACTCGCCAGCGGTCAGCACACATGCCAGCACACAAAAAAAGCCGGGAATGGGTCGGCAGGCGAACGATAAACGGACGCGCGGCCGTTTTGGTCGGTGCGTTACGCCGGGAGTTGCTCTCACATCCTTTGATTTGTTTTTTTAGGGTTAATGTCGGCGCTTTTATTCAAATTAAAAAGAGTCTGGAATCTCACCTGCGATCACCTCCAAAATACAACCCGGTGGTGATCCAAGCCAGACCTTACAAAGTTCTTCTCCTACACCTATCTTTGCTAACTTATGCGCGGCAATATTTGCAAAACGCCTCACCCACGAAACACTGAATGCATCAAAAGAGCGAAGCAAAGTCTTGATCTCCTCCACCCATGAGCCTGTCGCCGCCAAAGTCCTCTCTGGAGTGTTGATCATCTGTACTAGAGCCTGGCTGTCCAGTTCTAGTTGGATTCTTTGCACGTTCCTTTCCGCTGCTAGCAATAGAGCTCGCTTGCACGCTTTGATCTCTGCGGCCTTTGCATCAACCACATGAGGAAAGAAGTGGCTTGCACCGGCTAGGAAGGCACCGTTATGATCCCGCAGTACAACCCCTCCTCCACTCTTGCCTCCAAACTTTGACATAGCACCGTCTGTGTTGGCCTTGATCCAACCCTCCTCCGGCGCTGACCAGCGTTGCATGATCGGGACTTTGGGCTCCAACCCCGTCTTGTTGTGAGCTTCCCTCCATTCCTGCATGAAATCACATACCCTCTCTATTATTGCATGTGGTTCATCGATCCTCTTGCCTTCCTTAATTTCATTTTGTGCCAGCCATAAAGCGTAGACCGCATGGATCATTGCTTGTCGCTCGTCCTCGTGAGCCTCTGCAAACCACCCAAGCAACCAATTAGCCAGCTCGCTCTGAGAGCATGTGAAACTCGGTGGGGCAGCCACCGTTACTCCCTTTTCTGAGCTCAGCTGGTTCCAGAACTGGACCGAGTGTTGGAAAGTCTAAAATAGATGCAAAATAGTTTCCTCTCGTCCGCATACTACACAAAATACTCCAGGCTTGATCTTCCTTCATAGCAGCTCCGCCCCCACGGCCAAGCCATTTCTAATCACTCTCCACATGTGGATTTTCGCCTTGCCCGGAGCATTGGTATCCCAAAGACCCAAATACCCATTATGCTTGTTAACCGAACTAGCTAATTCCGGCCATCCGGTTTTCAGCTTATTCAGTGTCATCTTCAAGTGATAGGATGACCGCACCGTGAAGGTGCCATTCTTTGTAAAATTCCAAGCCAAAACATCCTGCATCACTGGTCCCCCAATAGCTATCTGTTTTATGTCTTGCGCATCATCCGGCGAGAACATCTCATCGAGTCTAGCAGTGTTCCACGCATCTCCAGCCGCTACCATCAGGTCTGCCACCTTTGTCACTCCCTGCAAGTATACAACCCCAAGTGGCCTCATACTCCAGCTTCCCTGGATCCAGTTATCGTGATGTATGTTGATGCTAGAACCATCGCCGACCCGCCAAACAAGTCCTTCTCTCAATAGATCGCAGCCATAAAGAATACTTCGAAAGGTAAAGGACCCACCCGAGGGGCATGTTGCTGACATGATCGTGGTATCCGGGAAGTACCTTGCCTTTAGAACTCGTGCACACAACGACGTTGGACATTGTAAGATCCTCCATGCCTGTTTGGCCAAGAGAGCTTGGTTGAAAGCCTCTGGATCCCGAAAGCCAAGCCCACCATCCCTCTTTGTCTCGCACATCTTCTCCCACGAGATCCAATGCACCTTCCTATCACCATTTGTCGCCCCCCGCCATAATTTTGACGAGATTGAAGTCAGGTTCTGGCACATTTTCTTTGCGAGGTGGAAACAACTCATAGTGTAAGTTGGTGTAGCTTGGAGTATAGACTTAACTAGAACTTCCCGCGCGGCCTTGAAGAGCCCCTGGCCCTTTAAACCATTAACCTTTCCCTTTGAACACTCTGTGACATATTTAAACGTGCCATCCTTTGATCTTCCTACTAGTGTAGGCAGACCCAGGTATCGCTCGCCAAGGGCTTCATTGTGTATACCGAGTGTGTTCTGCAGTTGGCCTTTCATGTCATCGTGAGTGCCCTTCCCAAAAAGGTAGCAAATTTCTGTAAGTTAATGCGCTGGCCCGAAGCCTCCTCATACTGCCTCAGAATTTCCTTCAACTCCATCAAATTATCCAAAGATCCCTCAAGGAAGACAATGCTATCATTGGCAAACAGTAAGTGTGTAACATTGGGGCTAGTGCTCCCAAATGACACTCCTTTGATTCTCTTCTCCTCTTGTGCTCTCTTTAGTAGCGCCGAGAACCCCTCCACACAAAACAAGAACAAATAGGGGGATAACGGGTCACCTTGTCTCAAACCACGAGAGGGCACAAAACCCCTGGATAAGCCACCATTAAGCCTCACTGAGAACCTCGCCGATGTCACACATCGCATAATCATAGCAATCCATTGAGCATCAAAACCCACTCGGTTCAAAACCTGCTCGAGAAAAATCCATTCGACCCTATCATATGCCTTCATCATGTCGAGTTTAACCGCACACAATGGCTTCTTCCTCTTCCTGTTTAGAATGGCGTGCACGCACTCGTATGCCACAAAAACATTATCCGTAATCAACCTTCCCGGGACAAAGGCACTTTGTTCTTCTGATATCAACAGAGGGAGTAAACCTTTTAGCCTGTTTGCCAACACCTTTGTGGCTATTTTATAGAGCACGTTACATAAGCTAATCGGTCTGAACTAAAAGCCACTCCGGTGAGTTGATTTTCGGAATCATAACTATAACTGTGTCATTAAAGCCCTCCGGCGTGGATGCACCGTTGAGAAACTCCTTCACCGCCTTGCACACATCATCTTTAACCAATGACCAGTGTCTTTGGTAGAAAAGAGCCGGGAGTCCATCTGGGCCAGGTGCCTTCGTCGGCCCCATTTGGAATAAGGCTCGCTCAATCTCATCATCGGAAAAGGCTGCCGTCAGCCTTTGATTCATATCCGCCGTAACCAAAGGTACAATATTTTGTAACAGTACGTTAGCACCAACCAACCCATCAAAAGTACACAGCCGTTCATAGAAAGAGGCTGCCAACTCTCTCATATCCTCATCCACCGTGCATCGGGATCCATCCAACAGACGTACGATCGTACATAGAAATGCACAATCCGTTCACCAAAAGATCACCAACAGATCTTCAAAAGATTGCCAAAATTCACATAATGCACATAAACGACGGACAAGTTTAAACTACATCTAAAAACTTAAAATTAAAGCGCGGAAGGTGGATCTTCACCACTTCCTCGTTGACCCTTTCCTCTTTTGGTCGACGGCGCAGTTATAGGCGTCGGCGGCTGGTGGAGGATCATCCGAGTGTTCAGATGAGGCGCCGTAGTCGTCGCTGTCATCGGAGGAGGAGTCGAAGAGGACGATGAGCACTTTGAGCCGCCGGACAGCCCCTCTCCTGTTACCGCTTGAGCTTCGCGAGCCGAGCCGCCACTGTCACCTCGCGCTCCTACTGCTCAATGGCAAGCCGGAGCGCCTTGGCGTTCTTCCGGCATAGTCCCGAGCGTCCGCCTCCGCCGTTGTAAGAGACCGACAGGAGACCCAAGCGAGGAAACGCCCGTCCTCATCGGGCTTCGACGACAACATGTGGTTGTGGCGCACCGATTGCTCTGCCGCATCCCTCTCCCTTGCCTGCTGCCACTCACGGCAAGCGGCGCATGCCTCGAATTCCGGCGTGCGCGTCCGGGCCTATGGGTAGGGCACAAGCAGGGGCAGGTGACAGCGTGGGAGTGGCGCGGACTGTGCAACCCTCGCGGAGCTGCATGTGGGTTGAAGGGGCCAACTCTGGCATCCGCGCTGCGCTGGTGGGGAAGATGCGAGGTGGCAGATCCAAAACTGCCCCCAGTGTCCACGTTGGACCTCTCGAGGGCAATGCGGAGGGCCAGCTCCTTGACATCGAGGTCGGAGTCGGAGCGGCTGTCGGCACTCGACATGGTCGTTAGAGTCATTTGAGTGGATCAAAATCGGAGTAAGGCGAGAAGAAGAGACAGAGTGAGAGCGGAGTGAACTGAGTTAGGGTTTTCGGATTGGTGGGTTTATTGGGGACGGAGAGGGGTCGGGTGGACCGGGCTGACGTGGCGGACGCGCGTGGGTCTCCCATATCGGTCCTACATTTGGGCTCAATATGAGGGCTCCGAACAACTTGATGATTTAAGGGCAGTTTGAGACGCCCGAGTAGGTCATTTTTGACTGGTTAATGACCGGGTCGTTCGCCCAGACATTTAACGCGTGGTTGGGGTGTTCGGCTGTAGATGCTCTCAGGCTCTAGAGTAGAGTAGAAGTAACCCAGTAGTGAGATACATCAAAAAGAAACTCCAACAAAACCAACTTTTTTGGACATTCCAACAAAACCAACTAAACATGAACACGTGAAAGTGGAGAAGAGTCAAACGAGTCTTCTAGCACATCCATTGGTCCTTTTCCCGCTAATCAGAGCAACTCAAACAGGCCGACCCAAATAGACGACACATTTGTCCTTTTTGTCTGTTTGGGTCGCCCGCCCGCTTGGCATCCGTCCTATTTTAGATTTGGGTCGGCAGTGCGCTCAACGCCCCGATCCATTTCATGTCCGCACTGAATTTTTAAAAAAGGCCCGCGGCCATAGATCATGCGGCCAGCCATGTCTCATGCCGGCATCATGCCAGCGCCGGCATACAATACCGGCTTCAAAACATATCACCACACAGTATGTTGACGCATTCGCCAGCGGTCAGCACACATGTCAGCACACAAAAAAAGCCGGAAATGAATCGGCAGGCGAACGACAAACGGAAGCGCGGCCGTTTTGGTCGGTGCGTTATGCCCGGAGTTGCTCTCACGTCCTTTGATTTGTCGATTGGATTAGAAATAGCGCCCCCGCAAAAAAAAATAGCGCCAACCACGTAAGAAAAAAAAGCGCGCCAATCCGACAAGTATCGCTGCCCTAGTTCTCGATTCCCTCTTCCCCCGATCTTCCCCGCCCTAGTTTCCCCGATCTCGATTCTCGGAGTTTGCGCGCACCTCGTCGAACATGGCAGCGATCATGGCGGCGCGCGGGCAGGGGCAGGTGCAAGATTTCGACTTCTTCGTGGTGGTGGACTTCGAGGCGACGTGCGTGAAAGACGCGCGGATCTTTCCGCAGGAAATCATTGAGTTCCCCGCCGTGCTCGTCGACGGCGCCACCGGCCGCATCGAGTCCGCGTTTCGCAGGTACGTTCGTCCAAAACATCACCTTGTGCTGACCCAATTTTGCAGGGAACTCACCGGCATCCGGCAGGAGGACGTCGACGGCGGCGTGGATCTCGGCGAGGCGCTCTGTATGCACGACTCTTGGCTGAAGGCGGCGACGGCGGGGGGAGGCAGCTTGGCCGTTGTGACCTGGGGAGATTGGGATTGCCGCATCATGCTCGAGTCCGAGTGCCGCTTCAAGGGGATCGAGAAGCCCTCCTACTTCGATCGCTGGATCAACCTGAGGGTCCCCTTCCAGGCGGCGCTCGGCGGCGGAGGGCGGGTCACCCTTCAGGAGGCGGTCAGGGCAGCGGGACTGGACTGGGAGGGCCGCCTGCACTGCGGCCTGGACGACGCGCGCAACACGGCGCGGCTTCTTGTTGAGCTGATGCGGCGGGGGGTCAAGATGACCATCACCGGTTCGCTGGCGCCGCCGCTGCCGATCCAGCAGAAGGAGCAGCCCCCGCACCTTCTCACAAGCTCTTGCGGTGGCTCATCTGCGCTGGCGCCGCTGCCGATGATCCAGCAGAAGCAGCAGTCGCCGCAGCTTCGCACAAGCCCTTTCGGTGGCTCATCGGCGCTGGCGCCGCCGCTGATCCAGCAGAAGCAGCAGCCGCCGCAGCCACACATGATAAGCCCCTGCGGCGGCTCCTCTGCGACGTGCTTCTGCTACTGCAGGGTACCGACCAGAGGAGGCGTGGTGTCCGTGCCAGGGCCGATGCAGGGCAAGTGCTTCTTCGGGTGTGGCAACTGGACGCCGGCCATGGGACCCGTGTGCCCCTACTTCGTCTGGACCAACTGAATGAACCACCCATGGCAGGGCACTAGAATCAGTGTAGCTCAGCTGTTAGTGTAAATCGTGCTAGCCATCAGAATCAGAGCTTAGCTCGGCTGGTTCTAGCCAGTCTAGGTGTGAATATGGTCTCTGGAACCAAACGTGGCCAATGGGGCTACTCTTGATGTAATTGGTGTCTGAATTAGTATTATTATCAATAGAAATTCTTTTTAGTTATGTCCCTTCTCCGCTAATTTCTTCAGCATCGAACGCAAATCTCGATCATATAGGCAACCTTATTTATATCAAGAATGAAAGGAAAAAAACAGCCAACCGTGGATTTCTGAGATGAGAGCTAACTCAAATCATTTCTTAAAACACAAATGCCTCATTGTATTTGATATTGAAGCCCCAGGTTTAATATCATCAGAAGATTTGTTTTAGTTATGTTCCTTGTCAGTAAATTTCTTCAGTATGGATTAACTTGCAATTAAAATTTTGTTAATAGCTGATGAAAGATAAATGAATATGTTCAACAAAAAGAAAGACGAATGGGCAGTGTTAGAGAACTCAGATCATATATGCCACCTTGTATATCAAGATAAAGAAAAACAGTGAGTCGTAGATTTCTGAGACAACACCAAATTCAGATCATTTCCTCGTCAAACTCTTTACATAAACGGAATTAAATATGGTCACAAGCACTCCACAACCGTTGTTGCCGGTCAATCAAGTCTCACCTTTGCAGACCAGCAAGTGGCACAACCTAAACACAAGGAAGAACTAACCATGGTTTGGATGGGTCAGTTACAAGGTGCTCAAAGACTACCAAAATATACTGCCTATAGAGGGGATCAAGCTACTCTGCGCTATCCGAAACTACTGCCTACAGAGGGGATGGAGCACCTCTGCACCACCTACCCCTTGATTCTACAGCAGGGGCTATATCAACCACCTACAAAAGTTATCGCAAGATGGCGAGATTGGTTAAGATCAAACTAATTATCATCGAATAATCTAGTTTTCAGAAAAAATAAGCAGGTACCCGCAGTACTGAATGCAATGCAAATACAAGCACCTAGATTCACTGTGAAATGATACTTTCTTGATCTGTAACAAGATTCTCAAGCTCTCTCATAGATTCAATAAGACTTTTTTTTTTGAAACTATCTCTGGGGAAAGACTCCCCGCCTGAATATATTTCTATCAAAAATAAGTTCAAGACAGACGAGAGGTTAGAAAATCCCGCCACAATCTGGCGTGGATTTTCTGATCTGCCTTTTTAAGGCGGTGAGACCATAGGGTGAGGTCTGAAATAATAGCCCTAATGACATCGTCAGGAGAGAGCGACAAGTTTTTGAAGGTTTTTGCGTTGCGAGCATCCCATATTTTCCAAAGGAAAAGTAGTAACATAAAGGGCGAAACCGACTGAGGGAGTCCATTTGGACATGGGAAAGACAAAAGATCCGCAAGGGGGGAGAAGGAGGGCAACATTCCAATAGCGCCCCAAATAGTTGCGGCTGCCGGGCATGTGAAGAAAAGGTGAGCTCTGTCCTCTGGCGCGTTATGACAACACGGGCATAACGGAGAGTCGATGATGGTCTTGCAATGAAGATTCGCTCAACAAGACTTGTCATGCGTTCTTTGAACTCTTTTTCCTTATAAATGGTTGATGTGAATGTTTTCTTCTTTTCTTCAGTGACGTTACGTAAATATTGATTTTATTTCTCCTTCTCCTTTAGAGAGTCTGTACCATTCTAAATCTGTCAAGTAACTCACTCAAATTGACCTCATTTTGACGGACATGCTGCACAGCTTGCTCCAGCCTGCCAGCAATCATACCAAACTCCTTGTTTTTTTTCCAGATATATACAGGAGTCTTGCTTGTCCTCTTTGTTTGTAAGTAAATCAAGTTGATTGAGTAATAAATCCATGGGAGCGTCTAGTGGGCGGCCGGCTGCCCACTAGCGCGATGGAGCGGCCAGCCATACATGCGCGAGCGGCCGGCCTAAAATAGACATGCATGTGTGTAATTTTTGTCCGCTAGCGCATGTATCTTTTAGCATTTAATACATTCACACCGGTCACAATCAGTTGGAAAAAACAGATCACATATGCATTTGTTTCGGTTTTCAAATTTTCAAAAAGCTATATCTTCCAAACCGCGCGTCGGAATTAAGATCCGTTTTCACCGCTGGAATCCTCGCGACGTGCTCTTCAAAACTATATCCCGCATGGGGATGTTTCGACGAACTAGTCTTTCTGCCAACTAAACATCAATGTGTGTGCAACTAGACTAGATTGCCGCGCCAACTGAGCATATGCGTGTGCCAAAAAAGTACTGCCAACTAAACATTAATGTGTGTGCAACTAGACTAGATTGCCGCGCCAACTGAGCATATGTGTGTGTGCCAAAAAAGTCCTGCCAACTAAACATCAATGTGTGTGCAACTAGACTAGATTGCCACGCCAACTGAGCATATGTGTGTGCAACTAGTGTCCTGCCAACTAAACATCAGTGTGTGTGTAACTAGACTATATTACAAGCCAACTAAGCATATGCGTGTGCAATTAGTCTTCCTGCCAACTAAACATCAATGTGTGTGCAACTAGACTACATTACAAGCCAACTAAATATCAATGTATGTGCAACTAGACTACATTACAAGCCAACTAAATATCAATGTGTGTGCGACTAAACTACATTACAAGAGGAGGTTGCACATCGACTTTCGTCGAGGCAATAGACTAGTCGCACATCAAAGTTGTCATGGTTGCTAGGTTGTAACCTCATACGAAGGCGCAGCTCCAAACATTAGTTTTGGAAAAAAATTGCATGATGTAGTAATAAAGTTGCACAATGCAGTAATAGAGTTGCACTATATAGCTCCAAAGTTGGCATCGAAAAAAATTCGTCAAAATATACCCATGCGGGATCTAGTTTCAAAGATCTCACCTGTATACAACTTTTCTGCACCCTCATGGTCTATGGATGTGCATTTTTTCACCATTCAACAAATTCATGTCAGTGAGATGTGCAACTTTATCTGTTGCCCTGGCCAACTGCCTAGCAGATTCTGTGCAACTACTTCTATTGCCCCTGCCAACTATTTCCAATGACCGTGTCCAACTGAAAACAACTATATGTGCAAGTAGAACTACTATAGATGCCAACAAAAAATGATCGTCGTGTGTGCAACTTTCCAATGACCGTGTCCAACTGAAAACAACTATGTGTGCAACTAGAACTACTATAGATGCCAACCAAAAATAATCCTTGTGTGTGCAACTTTTCAATGATTGTGTCCAACTGAAAATAACTATGTGTGCAACTGGAACTACTATAGATGCCAACAAAAAATGATCACCGTTTATGTAACTTCCGAATTACCGTATCTAACCGAGAACAATTATGTGCGTAATATCTAGAAGTACTATAGATGCCAACAAAAAATGATCGCTGTGTGTGCAACTTCCCAATGATCATATCCAACTGAGAACAAATATGTGTGCAATTAAATTAAAACTACTATAGATGCCAACAAAAATGATCACCGTATGTGCAACTTTCCAATAATCATATCCAACGAAAAACAACTATGTGTGCAACTAAAACTACTATAGATGCCAACTAAAACTACCCTGTAAATACTTGTTCTGGATCTGCAAGTGGCGAAGGTGCCGTTTCAGGATGCAGAGGCTTCTGATCTGGGTACTGCAACACTTTGTAGTTGTACGCAGTCTGAGCAGAAATGTTGGCAGAGATTCTCTATCTTCCCATGCTGCGGCCTGTAATTACTAGATGCAGTGGACGAGGACTCCAGCATGTCCCTGCAGCAACGAACCAACACATCCAATCTATTCATTCCCGGCAAGGAAACATGAAAAATTGATGGATTTGTTGGGGGCAAATCATCGCATCAGGCCAGGGAAGAAGAGAGAGAAAGAGAGCAAAAGGAGTGGATGAGGAGAAGATACGACCTTCTTGGGGCACTAGGCATGTCATCGGGGCACAGATCGAAGCAGCCGTGTGGTAAGTCACTGGGAACCACGTCGCCTGGCGAGCGAAAGCACAAGCCCATGGAGGGCCGCGTGCCGTGGCGACGACAACCGCCGGTTGGTCTACATCTGCTGGATCTCGCCGTCACCGGGATCCGGGGAGGAGAGGAACTCCCAGCCTCACGTCGTTGGCTGCTGGCTGCTACTCGGGGCGGGCCATCCATGGCGACGCAGCGCAGGCGCCGATGCTCCCTGCTGCTCGGGGGCAGGTGGATGAAGAAGGGGAACGACGGGGGAAGATGGGCGTGGCTGAAGAGGAGAAGGTGGAGGAGGAGAGATTGGACGTCTGTCGTGTATCGCGGTGCTCGCGACTGCCTCGCCGACCAGGTAACACCTGGCGTTGCAGGCCGCGCGATCTGAGTCGATCGAGCGGCGAGCGTTCGGCCGCTCGTTCTGTCTATTTAGTGGCCGGCCGCTTTTTAGATTTCAGGTAAATCCATATGGCCCTTCATTGCTCCCAATTCGATCTGACACGCCTCTTTTTCCCTCACTACTTTACTGAAAGAGTCAACAGCTGACTTCAGATTCTGACTTGTGCCAGTGTGTTTTTGTGTACGTGTTGATGTTAGGGCATCTCCAGCCGTTGGCTCCCCAGGAGGGGCAAAAAATCGCCCCCGGGGGCGCACCGGCGCTAAACCGCGCACTGGGGGCGTGACGCCCCCCAGTCGCGGCGCCCACGGTTCGTGCAAAAAAGTCAAACACGGCGCAAAACGACTCAAATTTAACGCAAACATCGGCGAGTTCGTTCAAACTTAAACATATTTTACAAAAAAAGAAAAAAAACTACCGCGGGCTACCCCGCCGTCTCCCTCGCCGCGCGCCTCGCCGCCCGCCCACGCGGTTCTACATGCCGAGGAGCTGTAGAACCGCGTGTAGTCACCGCCGTCGTCGTCGTCGTCATCGTCGCCGCCGCCCCCGCCTACGCCTTCGCCGTCCCTGCTGCATCCCTCCCCCGGTTGGCGCGGCGGGTTGGAAGGTCCGGGGGCGTCGTCGTCGTCGCTGTCGAGGATCACGACGCCGTGCTCGTCCTCGCGCCCACGCTTGCGGGCGGCGATCTCCTCCAGGGCCCGGCGCTGCCGGACCGTCTCGTCGCGGAGGTAGTCGTCCCGCGCCCACTGCATGGCGTCCTCGTCGGAGAAGCCGCGCCGAGCTATCTCCTCGTACTCCGCGGGGAGGCCGGGCTTCGGCTTGGGCTCGACGAGGATGAAGCGGCCGGTGGGTGGAGAGGCGTTGGCGCCGATGCGGACGCCGGAGCTGCGGGTGCGCGCGACGACCGGTGTGCCTTGGGGCTCCGGCTTGACGGGGCGGAGGCAGGGCGAGCCACCGGACGAGGAGGAGGACCCCCCGGTCTCCATGCGCCTCGGGGTCCAGGAGCTTCCCCGGCGGCGTGAGAAGGAAGGGGGAGCGGGGTAGTCGAGGCGCGGCGTGTTGCCGCCCTCGATGTACTCGAGGACGGCCTCCAACGTGCGCCCTGGCACGCCCCACCACCGACGCCGGCCGGCGGAGTTGAGCCTGCCGGAGGGCACGACGCCGTTGGTGGCCTCGAGCTGCTGGGCGTGACGGCGGCGGAAGTACGGTTCCCAGAGCGGGCTGTCGGGGACGTACCATGGCCCCTCCCTCGCCGCACGCGACAGGTTCGAGCGGATGCGTGCGACCTCCGCACGCCGCGCCGCGCCGGTGGGTATCGGGGGCATCGGCACGCCGCCCGCGCTGATCCTCCACGCCTCGGGCACCCGCATGTCCGGCGGGACCGGGTACTCGCCCTCGTAAAGGAGGCGAGCCTCGTCTTCATGAAGATGGCGGCGGCCGAAGCCGTTCGCCGCCGCGCCGTCGCCTGGGAAGCGCTCGGCCATGGGTTTTGAACTGGAGACGGCGAAAGAGAGGAGAGGAGAGGGAGGAACGACGGCGGGAAGTGTGAGTCGCCGAGTGCGCCGGGGCGCGTCATATATAGGCCGAGGCGCCGCCCACACGCGTGGCACCGTGTGTACGCGTGGCGGACGAGGGAGGGCGAGGGACGCGCGTCATCCGGCCTTCACTGCGCCGCCCGTGAGGCATCAATGGCGCAGGCTGACCGGCGCGGCAGCTTTGGCATTGATTCGCCGCGGGAAACGAGGCGATGAGGACGACGAAGGGCCGAGAAGAGAGCTGTGTCGCTGACGCGGCGGGCCCGCGGTTTCTTCGCGCCAAAAAAGTTCGCCCGGCGCCCCCGAGGTCCGCCGGCGCTGTTTTCGGCCCAAGCCGGCGAAAATCGGGCTCCTGGGGGCGCGACTGGGCCGTTTTTTCGGCGCCGGCGCGAAAAAAACGCCTGGGGAGGCCTTCTTGGAGGCGCGGCTGGAGATGCCCTTAGTTATGTGCATCCTGACCATGCAGAGGCCGGTGTGGTGTGCCCACTGGGTTTGTATCCCTGATGCTCCATTTTAAGCTAAGGAAATCCATTCTTTGTCGAGAAACCAAATTGCATCCCGACAGGCGGTTAAACTAAACTGAAAAAAGATCAGTCATATTGTCAAATCTAATATTTCTTGCCACCACAAAAGTGTGCCCTCAATACGAGCCCCTCCAAGTATCTGGTTGTCTGAAACTGATGGATCAGCGTAAGTGAAGACTCTAAACTGATGGATCATGCAAAGGCTATTTAGCTCATGTGAAATAAAGAAAAAGGAAAGAAAACCGAGGCCGAACGAGCAGTTAAAAAAATGCTTCAGAAGTAGCCTTGAAATTACATATGCCAAATCTGACACTTTGCTGCTAGGTTAATCTGAATCATTTTTGCATTGCTTTCTCGACACATTCAGAGATTCAGAATACAACAAACACAAAACAAGCATTCTTTACTTGCTTCCATTTCACACCTTCCATACTCCATCCACATGTTATGTAACCTCTCAAGAAGTTTAAGTTGTTACAAGGAATGTAACCTAGCCTGAACCTGTGGGGGGCTCTCTCAACATTGCGAACCCTCGCCTGGTGTTCCTTCTTCAGCAGTATCATGGTTTGACAGAAGCTGATGACTCTAACTCGGCAGCTATCGCGGACTCACGCTCAGCTTGAGATGGGAATCTCTGACGATTTTCACTGAGGATTCACAGCCATCTCTTTGCCTTCGCAGCTGAATTCATCGGAGGTGGCGTTTTGGCTTTTCTGTCACTTGAACCTGCCAATGGAAGTTGAAGCTCTTTCAGTAAAAAACTTAGGATCATCACAACACAACGTCCTTTAAAACTATGTACAGCACCAGGATTTATAGTAAAATTATATCTGATTGGGCATTTTCTCCTGCAGAGCTCTGTTTCCCACTTGCTGCATTATTAAAGTTGCAGCGGGGAACAAGTAAATTCAGTTCCAAGCATCAACTAGCAGCTCACTCGGAAAATTTTAAAAACTAGGAACAATATACTGACAGGAAGGGACCTATAGGCTCAGAAAGCAATGGCAAGAATCCTTGATGATTTCTTTGATTGCATATGTATGAAAACCAATGATTACTGAAGCCACGAGGAAATAGAATGCAAGCAGCTAAAAGAGGGTTATAGTGGTTTTGGCCTGGGAAGCAAAGGACTGGTTGAGAAAGAATGGAGAGTTCACATTGATGTTGTTCAGGCCATCGAACCCAGGAGAATGGCAGTGGCTTGTAATTGTTGGCGCTGGCAGCACATGCAATGATTTGGCTATTTTGTACACCTTTCATCAAACGGTACAACATTAGTAACAATTTAGTTGATTACTCCTCTGCACAAGGCAGCCTCCATCATTACATATTAAGTATATGAAGTAGGAGCAAAACAGCAGTTTCTTTATCCAGTACTTACTCGAATCCGACTTTCCTCCTAGAGATGATCTGCGTGACATGGTCGACGATGGAGGTGGGAGACCTGTTAGTGACTGTCTTCTTTTTAACCTCGCGTTGGTAGTAATTGGAGATGCGCCGTCATTGTTTGCATTAGTTGTGATTTTGGCAGGAGTTGCTTGGGCTGAATGTGGAGTATTCCTGCAACGTTGTGTCAACGGCAGAGAAAGCTTAGTGCACATGCAGAATTACAATCTATACTCGTTTGCAAGTGCATACTAATATGCTGCTCTGAATGGACCTACCTTCTTTCAGAGCCATGAATCAACTTCCCTATGCTGCTCTGAATGGATCTTCTTAAATGTGACCCTTTCTTCGCCACGCTGCTTGTGGTTGTTTTATCCAATTTGGCATCAGAAGGTTCTTCCGTCTGCCTCACTTCCACGCCCATGTACCTTGATCTGCATGGTGTTCTCTGGAGAGTATCCAAACCTGACTGCTTGTATTGATTATAACCATCAGGGGGTAGTTGATAAAAGGTAACCGTATCATCTGTTGTAATTATCTTCTCATTCTCATGTCCGACTGGCTCTTCAGATAACGTTGGGGACATCTTTTATCACAATGAGGAAGAAGGATAAAAGGTCAGTCACTACATCACCAAACATTATGAAGTTATTCAGAGAAAGATATACCTGTATTACAGATCTGTGGAGCTTTGTGCGATTGAAGCCATCAATACTGCACTCCTTGTCACGAGCTGTCCCGTGATCTCTGTTGAATCTCATCGCTGAAACAGGTGATTTTGGTGGCTTTCCTGGTATGCTACCCTTTTCACTACTAGTAGTCTCTAGGCTTAACCTACGCGGCCTTGGTGGGGTACGCTCCGGGAGTTGCTTTGTTCTTCCACTCGTTACTGTATTTTCCTTCAGTTTAAGTGACGATCTTTCAAATTCTTTGGTTGCCAATGCCTTTTTGAGAGTTTCTACCTGAAAATAGCTTGAACCTTACATACTTATCTTCTGTTTGTAAAGCAAATGAATTACATATCCAATGTAAGCATTTGGAACAATAACAATTCAATGTACACTACTAACACAGAGATAAATGCAAAATTCTGTAGGGACAAAGTCTTCCATTCTTCAGTCCAATGTTTCAAACAAAGATAAAGTGATGAAATAGTAAATTAAGTGTAAGTGCAACATTGTAAAGGTGGTCAAATTATATTGTTGATTTAGCAAACTAGCAACAACTCTTGAATATGCAATGGGAAGCAACAGGAAAATACCTGTTCTTTAAGCTCTCTTATATCATTGCTTTCTTTGTTTGCATGAGCAGTTCCAAGTTCAACAGTAGAAGCCCTTTGGGCAAATTTCAGTGTGCTAAGAGTTTCTACGTAAGATTCCCCCTCCGGACTTATGTGGGCTAACATCAATGTCTTTGCATTCCCCCCTGTCATCGGCAACGCAAAAACAATATTAGAAGATGTTACAGTGGGCATATGACGTCAATGTATAACAAGGTAGGATGGAGCCAATGAAAGCACTGCTTCATTATCAGTGATTTTGCATGGACTTACACTATGATGCTGATTATGTAAAAGATACTTAAAGAAAAGACATATAACATCAAAAGTGACCAACCACTTGGTTGATCAGTAGTATTAATATCGACAGCTAGACCAGTGAATGTGGTGAGCATGTTCCAAGATATAGCCAAATACCTAATGAACTCTGTAGCAATTGGGTAAGTTTGCTATTTCTGTATGGAATGTGAGAATTCTTCTGAGCTAAGGCAGTGATGACATCCCCTAGGCAAGACAGTGACTTGTTAATATGCTGAGCCTCCTTCAATCTATCCCCCGTGGCTTCTGACCTGTCAACCCTTTCACTTCCTGCAAGATCTACCAAATGCAGACAGCTACAGCTGACATTGCCAGAAATGTCCTTCCCATTTACATGGACAGTCAAGATACTGCAAACATAAAAAATCAGTTGCAGCAAATATTGAAAGAACACACAAAAAAGGTTACTGGGGCAGATAATGCGAACTCAAACCTATGAGATCTACTACTTCTATTGTTCATTGCTGTTGGACCAGAAGCACGGTGCTTTTCCCCCAGCAGCATCAAATTCATAACATCAGAAGGGGACTGAACTGGGCACATCTTTGCATCTGGGAGGTTGAACAGACCATTGCTTGAAGACCTTATATCTAATGTGAAATTATTGTCAGGAACCAACACAGTTATGAAATTGGATTCCACTAGGACAAAAATATAACAAGAATGGCACATCAGATATGAAAGGATATTTCGTGCTTGAAGTATCTTCGCTTAGGAGATCACGAACTTGCTCATTGTATATTTCAACCATCTGCACTCGTATGTCATACTTTACATCTTCTCTAGAAGTTGATATGGTGAAGAGATCGTTCAGTGCCATGTAATTAATTCCAAGATCGTTAGACGATAACCCACCAGACGGGCCGCACTAATCACCACCATGCATAGACAAAGAACAATTACATGTGATTCAATATGGTCTGATAAAAATAAGGAGTTACTGTAGAAATTATGATTTGTCTCTATACCATTGTATGGGTTTTGCCAGAACCTGTCTGCCCATAAGCCAATATGCACACATTATAACCATCCATGACAGATCTAATCAATGATTGTGTCTCCCTGTAAATCTCATCTGGGGAAATTTGAGCATGAAGATGTAAAAATTAGATAAAGACATGGGCATGCAACTTCAAGTACAGTTTAGACAAAAAGTTTAGACCATATCACCTTGAGTGGTTGTTGGCCCAAAAATTTGGTTGAACTGAAAGATCTTACGTGTAGTTTGTGGCTTATATGGATCACAAACCATTATCGAACCATCATTTCCAACATGTTCAATTGAAGAAATAGACTTTGAATTCATAAGTGGTCTTATCCGGCAGAAGACTCGGATATTTCCTATAAAAAAACTCTTAGAAATCATCAAAACAGTAACATCCATGACAACACTGAACTATACTGATACCTCGCACTTCTTGAAGCATGTTATACAGGTTTCTATTTTCTTTCACAGCTTGGTTATAGCCAAGAGCAGCTTTGGAAATCCCTTGAATGTTATGACCTGTAAAGTATAAGTCTCAGTGTTACACCAGACAGCTAAAGATTGTAAATGGAGCTTACTTTGAATACCTGGAACTGTGTGCTCGGACGAAGGTTTAAACAACATACCTAATTCTGTGATATCATCTTGGAATTGGGTCTGCAAAGACCTGAAATCAACTTTAACCTCTTGAAACATTGTCTTGAGCTCCTGTAAAATATGTCATGTCATTACAAAGTACAAACTGAGTGCTGAGCAAACTGTTGTTCAACCCACAAAGAGGTAAACTTGCCATTTAAGGAACATATAAGATCATTACAGTATCTCAGAAACACGTTTATTTTAAGAAAACCTTAACACTGCGTTTGGATGTCTGTATTCAGCCTCTGAATTGGGAATTGGTATTGGCAGCCTCCAATTCAGCTGTTTGGATGTCCTCTGTATTGGCCGATGGAAATGAATATCAATACAGAGCTTGAATCCTCTCGCTTGTGCTGAATACCGAGCCCGAACCCTCTGATTTGCTCGGAAACGCTCGCCCCCGCAAAACGTACCGGTTCGTCTTGATAAGAAAAAAGAAGCCCATGGAGAGAGGAGCAGGGAGCTCCGCCGCCGCCCTCGCCCCTTGCGCTCGCCGGCCTCCAGGAGCCCCCCGCCGTCCATGGAGGAGAGAAGCAGGGAGCTCCGCCGCCGCCCTCGCCCCTTGCGCTCGCCGGCCTCCAGGAGCCCCCCGCCGTCCATGGAGGAGAGGAGCAGGGAGCTCCACCGCCGCCTCGTTCCTCGCACTCGCTGGCCTCCAAAGTGAAATTGGCAGGGAGCTCCTCCGCGTCCCCATTCCGTCCCTGCCTCCTCCGCCTGCGCGCCCACCACAACCTCATCCTGTATCTCGGGCGTCCCCATCCCCATCCTGTGGTGGCGACAAATTCCTCCCTCACGACCATGACCCTATCCCTCCCTCCCGCAGTGCTTTCTTGGCGGAGGCAGCCTCATCTCGGCAAGACTGAATCCTTGTTGGCCTGTCTCCGACGGAGAGCGGCGTAGCGGCGGCGGTCGATCTTCTGCAGGGCGGGAAGCTGAATAGACAAGGAGTGGCGAGCAGCGGCAACAAGCAGTTTCGAGCAGGATTGGCGAGCAACAGAGGACAAGCAGCGGTCGGGAGCGGCAGCAAGTATTAGCGTGCAGAGCTAGCAAGCATGGCTCCCCGAAGTATTTTTTTTATGCTCTTGAGCGTACTTTGGTAATGTTTTTGTTGCAAATACAAACAAAATGGCGCTGAAATTTGTCACATTCCATCTTCAGAATCTTCATACTCATGTGAACATGCAATTCCAGACTTTGTCATCCAAACAGGACTTGGTAATGAAACCTGATGAAATTCCAATAGCTAATTCAGCAAACAACGAAACAAGCGAATTCGTATTCATGCCATTTCAATTTCCTTGTCGAATTGGTATTCCAGTCAATTCAATACAGAGCCCAACAATACAGACATCCAAACAGAGCCTAAATGGATGATGCTGACTATCAAACTTGAGTATAATTTAGTTATTAGCATGAGATCTCACCAAGAGTTCAGATTCCTGTGCTTCCAAGAGACGCAGTCTATTCTCATTCTGCGAGTTTGAACACTGAAAGAAAAAAATAAAAAGGTATAATGCATCACAATGATGTACAAAATTTGAGCGAAGTGTCATAATTCGTCACTGACGTGTTGGGGAAATAAATGTCATGGGGGGATTATTTCCTCAGAAGCTACAGAGTTATTTGACCTTTTCTCTACCCTATAACAACATTTTTAAACAGAGTAAGAATTTATTCTGGTATTGTGTTCTTCAGGCTTCAGCACCGGCATTTATTACGCATCCCAGATGTGAAGTACATAGTCAAATCAGAGCAAAAATATATGTAGCCTTTTACCATAACTATGAGAAAAGACTGATAGAATGTCAGGTTAGGAACCTGTATCACAGCCAAATACTAAAATGGCTATTCTCTAGTTGCGCATTCTAAAAGTTTATTCGTGAGATTAAAGGTGATGCATGGAATCTTTAGCTACCAAATGTGGCGTGGCAGCTACATATTGCTTAGGTGTCTTTAGGCTTGTCACACCATGCTTTTCATTCTATTATTCTATAAACACAAAGCTTTTGCTTCTCTCGTGAGAAAAATATTGTTCAAGTCAATTCCATTAACTTCTGCAGATAAATGAAAAGGGACATTGCAATATTTAAACATTACCTCGATATGTTGATTTGGTTCATTTTTCATAGCAGCCCCTTCTGGAGAAATAAGTTGAAGGAGTGGTTTGAACTGGATAGAAGGCATTGATGTCAGCTGTAATTAGCCTTGATAAAATATTAAGAGGCGCTAAAAAGGAAAATTTCCAATTGGAAAAATCCTGATAGACATCGGCGAACAGAAATGTGGACCAACTATACCAGCCTACAAAGCCATATAATTAAAGGACAGACCCAGTGCATAGAAGCTCCCACACAAGGTGGGGTCTGGGGAGGGATTATAGGAACCTAGTCTTACCCCTGCAAAGTGCAATGCAGAGAGGCTGGTTCGAACCCAGGACCTCTTGGCACAAGTGGGGAGGACTTCACCACTGCGCCAGGCCTGCCCTCTACAAAGCCATATAATTCATTGCAAAAAATGCACATGTCTGACAACACAAACAAAAGGAACTTGGTATAACCACAGTTTAGAATTCAGAACTGAGAGATACGAAAGATCGAGGATCTTAGTGTCTGCTTGTATCACATGGTACTTTCTAAAAGCTGTGCTTCAGAGTAATAAAACAAATATAAACTCCATCAGTTTCATTCATTAGGAGGAACCCAACCGCGAACAGTAAGAAATAAAGTCAAGATTCCTCATAGTTCTACAGTTCTACGGTATCAGTATTCTTACTTTTATACAGAACTTGTTCTATGTTTTACGTAGAAAGATGTAGTTCTAACACCTTTCCCAGTATTACAGTGTGGTAACAGTAATATGCTTAAGTTATGATGTAATAATCACTAATATAGGGAAAGCTGTTCACACATAACACATATTGGTTTGCACTAAATTGAGCAAGAATATAAATGTGCATGAAAAGAATAAGCCAACACAATAGTTGAGATGATGATAAGAAACGGAAAATATTTGGTGCAACAATGCTTTGAGTAGACATCAACTTATGATATACAAAAATATACTGAGACGTCACGTGAATAATAGCACCGCAACTAAAGGCGAACGGGCCACATATGTATGTGGATTCTCAACCATTTGACACAGGCATTTTTCAGAAAAGATGTCTTAGAATGAATATGGAATGACGCAGGTGCTTACTGTTGCGGCTTATAAAACAAAAGCGAGCCTGAGTGCGGCTAAATTGATGAGGCTAACGTCAGCAATACATATGGCATTTGAGAGGAATAATTCAATAGATAAGTCACCTGTTCTTTTTCCAGCTGATTTGATAAAATAGTGCCAACTAGCGTTACTGGATCCTGGAAAATAAGTTTAGCCATATCAGAAAGCTGATACATGGTTCTGTACTTTCAACCAAAAAAAAACATGTTGACTAAGGACCTTTTTAAGAACGTCCTGGTTCAGATTTTCCTTGCAGCTTATCATGCAATCAAGAATAATCCTCTGAAGTTTTCCAATTGCCTCTACAAATGCACAATACATAGATGGTCAAATTATTCATCAGAGACTATGGTTAACCAAGCCGCTGAAATTAGTTAATGCATGCAGAAAAACATAAATAGCGCAATTAATTGAGAAATCAACTAAAGCAGCAGCATCTATATGGCGACACGTGTTACTTATCAGCTAGAAATATTTAAGCACTAAGTGTACAAAACTTGCAAAGAAAAGTGCATCACAAACCTTCCATGTTAGGACCCACGTTTTGAAAAGATTGACCCTCAGCATCAATCTCTTTCAAGTCTAGACACTTTTGAGGGGTAGAAGATCCTGAAGTGACATTTTCAGACCGAACATGAATTGCAGAACATGGTGCAAGAGGTGATTTCATATACTTGACTGGCCCATAGGTTTCACTGCATTTCTTTCGCTCCTGGTAGGACTTCAGAGAATTGACGCAATCAACTATCTTGCCCACTGACCCAGCATCAAGATTGTCCTGCACAAACAACCAAATTAGTGTCGTGGCTAATGGGCATCGATCCATCATCAAGATTAAGACGGTAAGGATAGCTAGCAAACCTTTTCCAAATCAGAGGCCTCAAAGCTCGGCAACTTTAGCTCCTGAACAGCAACCAAGAAGTTGCGGATGTTCTCGAAATACTGAAAAGCTGTCGATGGCTGGCTATCGCAGGGGGCGTTTGCAACAACCTTTGGCACAACACCTGGCTGTATTTTGTTGATGGCCTTGCATAGGACAATGCCGTTTCTTAGAGAAGAGACAAATTCTTGTTCCGATGGGCAATGGGAAAGGCCGAAGGGCCCAACCATGCTCTCTAGCCAGGCTGCAGCCTGGTGCCGTCTCCATGCTTGCACAAATCAAAGCAAGAAAGTACAGTGAGCCAATGAGATCTACACAAGCACAACTTCATGTGTTGGAAACTGTGGCATGTTAAACTAAACATGGTAGTATTGGCTACATATGCAAGGAAATGCAGTAATGCGGCGTTCTAGCTGCAAGAATGACACTCTTGCATTAAAAGTATAATTAGAACTGGCCAACTGCACAATCTTGTTTAGGATTTTTCTCCGCAACTAACATTGTTTATCTTACAGAAATGAAAGCATGCATAATAATAATAATCGGAATAAAAGCTGCACTTTCACTGCTTTGCACGGTTCTTGGAGCAAAGATAGCAGCGGCAGATTCAGGAATCACTGAAACATATTGCAGAACTAGGGTTGAAGGCACAGCAGCGCGTCTGAGTCCGACGAACCCCGATTTGTACAACGAACTTCCGCCAACAAGCGCATCGATTTGACCCATAAGAAGCAGGGGAAAAAATTAATCGTTGCGCATCAGATGGCACAATATCCGCAGGATCCCGTGATTCAATATGGTATCCAGAAATGGAACCGCGCGATTCCCGCGAGCCCTCCACCAAAGTTACTAAAACAAACGCGCCCCAAAATGGCCACGCGCTCGCTTCAGCGCAAACCCGCCCAGAACCCAACCAAAAGGAGGCGCAGCAAGAAAGAAGAAGAAGAAGATGCGCCGCAGGAATCTCAAAGGAAGCACCGCGCTACAGCCTACAGGGATGAACCGATCGAGCAAGAAGCCGTGGATGGGGGCGACGAGAGATCTGCGTACCAGCCTCCTCCGTCTTCCGCGACGCGAAGCGGCCGTCGCGGAACGACACCCTCCGCGCCTCCGCCATGCGCCTCCGTCCCTCACCCCGCTCGGGTCCCGGCGCGCCTCCGCGTAGGCTTCTGGAAGCTTCGATTCGGGAGCAGCGCGCCGCGTGGGGAGGGAGGGGAGAGAGAGAGGGGAGGGGTTTGAATTCGAAACTGTGGGGTGCGGCGGTGGGGCCTGCCCGAGGCGGTTAAAGGTGTCCGGGATCTCGACACCGCCCCCCAAAGATCGGACGGACAGGGAGGGCTCTGCTGGCTCGGGGTCTGTGCGTGTGCGGCGCCGGCCTCCCAGGTAGTAGTACTGTACTGGTGGGGAAACCCGTCGTCGTGGGGCCAACTTGAGAGTCAACGGTCGTGGCCAGACAGTCGGACGCTCCTCCGTGACGGGTGCACCGACCATGCCGACGCTCCTAGTATATCGGCGGTATCATGTGGATGTAACAAGATACCCTATATTTACTTCTGCAATCTGAGCTATTATTTCGCTCGATTCCAATCTGGGCATATCCCGATCCCAGGTAGTAACTCAAGTGACTAAATGTATTTTTAATACTTCCAATCTGACCATATCAAAAATATAATTGCAGTATTACTTGTTCGTCTTCTCTCCTCATTGCAAAGTCCTCTTAATATTGTGCAGTGAATCTGATTTACGATTTTTTTTCTCCATGATGACAATGGTGGCAGTGCCCCGGGCAAGACTAACCATCACATCTATATCTATATCTATATCTATATTTATA
Source organism: Triticum dicoccoides (assembly GCF_002162155.2). Lineage (NCBI taxonomy): Eukaryota > Viridiplantae > Streptophyta > Magnoliopsida > Poales > Poaceae > Triticum > Triticum dicoccoides. The sequence continues at coordinate 228,286,234 of NC_041385.1, read as the reverse complement.
CCTAATATTAAAGGACAGATTGTTTCTCCATTATTTTTGGTCCATCGATGTTTTTCGTATGTTTTTTTTTGTTTTCGTCCGTTGCTGTTTTACGTTAAAAAGTAAAAAAAAAAATTGCTCTTAGAGGGTCTCAACCGCTGCCCACTTATATCAAGCCGCAATGCAACAGCCAGTCCACCCAGATATGAAAAGACAGAGGAATATTACCCCATATATGCTACGCCCATTAGTGGGGCGGGACTCCCCTTTTTCTTATTCCGTTTCCTTTTTCTATTTTCCTTATTTAAAATAATTTGGGTTTTCAGAAAGTTCCAAATTTTAAAAGAAAATGAGAGTATTGAAAAATGTTTTAGAAACCGTGCGCCCTATTAGGCTGGCCCATGAGCGGGGAGGGACGCCACTGTTTTCTTATTTCGTATTTTCTTTTTTTCTTTCTTAAATAATTTGGGATTTCATAAAAGTTCCAAATTAAAAAAATGTGAGTTATGAAAAATGATTCAAAAGTAGTAAAATGTTTATGAATTTAACGAAAATTATGTGATTTCAAAACATGTTCATTAAATTTTAGAACAATGTTCACAAAAAAATATCATGAATTTCAAAAAAAGTTCACCGATTGCAGAAATGTTCGCTGATTCAAAATCTTCATGCATTAAAAAATAATGTTTGTCAAACAAAAAATCACCATTAATTTCAAAAAAGTTCACCCATTCCAAAAATGTGGGCCTGCTGAAAAAATGATCACAAGTTATAAAAAATGTTCATCCATTCAAAAAATAATCATCTTGCTCTGTAAGAAAATTTCCAATTACTCACAACAATATTCATCGAGGTGCGGTCAACCTCCTAGATTTTGTTGATGGTTTGATTGTTGTCGTTAGCTGCATGCAACATGATCCGTGCAATCTATGGTCATGAACCAGATGTTGCAGACTCTGTCATTGCTTCGATGAGGTCATTGAAATTTTGCCCCGATGTAAAATTCGTGTCACTTTGTTGCCCTAAACCCTTTTTTATATATACTAATTATTCTATTAATATTAAAGGAAGGAAGGATTCTTCCATCCAATTATAGTTTCGGCCGTCGTCTATCTACCAATGTACCACACACCTTTTACGTTTCTCCGACACGTGGGCCGACCTAGGCTGCTCCACATTTTCTTTCTTTCTACGATTCAATTGTGGAGCAGCGAAAAATAGTACGTTTCTATTTCTCTCCTACGTCGGCCAAGATGGGCCTATTCCGAAACATTTTTTTCTTTCTTCTCATTTGATTGTGGCATGGAGGCGAGAATGAAACTATGAAGCCGCAAACTGAACTGTGATCATTTTGCAAAGACGGTATGATTGAAAGCATAATTCTTATTCATCTTGGGAATAATTGTCATGGATCATAAATTAAATAATGGTTTATATTTTAGTCTATGCTAGGGAAGTTAAATTTTCCCCCGTTGCAATGCACGGGCATTTTTGCTAGTATAGCCAAAGAAGTTTAGATGACCCCGCCTAATCAACCAAATTTCAAAACTTCAAGTAACAACCTAATGTGTCGTGAATAAATGAAGAAGGTAAGATATACATCGAACATGTCGAGAGCATCGAAAAACACCCTTGCAACTACAGAAAGGTGAGGAGCTCTTCAAGAGACCCTTGGAGTTGTGATGTTACTCGCCTTCACCGCATTGAAGCCATGTGGAGCCTCGGTGACATGACATCATGCCTTTGCCAACTTGGTGACGCGTGACCCTCGGAGTTGGCGTGCTGCCCACTTCTGAGTCTTAGCATCGCCTTAAGCTCGGAGCCATGACACCTTGCTTTCACCAACTTGAAGCCATGATGATCTTCAGAGTCACCACTTCGCTCGCTTCCGAGTTCCGGACCTTGATATCGCCTAAACCTTGGAGCTGCGCACTACACCTTTGCCAATTTTAAGCTGCGAGGATCCCTGATTTTTCCATGCAACATGTGTAAGCATTAACATTGCCTCGAGCTCAGAGCCATGATGCCACACCTTCTTCAACTTTGTGTTGCAACCATCCTTTAAGTTCTCGTGCCACCCACTTGCGAGACTTGGCATCACCTTGAGCTCAGAGATGCGACGTCCCACCTTCACTAGTTTGGTGTTGCACCAGTCCTCAGAATTAACCACCTGCTGAGAGGTGACAACACTTCTTTACGAAAAAGGATACATGAACACTCTAAAAAATCAAAGAGTCTTTTATCATTATTGTGTGAATAGTTACTTCTAGTGGAGTCCCACTTGGTATTTACGTCACAAATTATCAAAATCAAGTCGAATCAACGAAAGTATGAGCGACTAATCATAATTAATAAGTCAAATGAGAAGAGAGGTAAAGAACAAGTCAATAGAATAAATGTCCCAGCACAAAGAAGTCCACTAGTAGGAAGTTAGGTGAGCTAGTCCATCATGTACTATGCGCCACTCCTACCAAGTCAGTCGAACTTAGGTGAGCTAGTCCATGTACTATGCACCACTCCTACCTAGTCAGTCGAAGCTAGGTGAGCTAGTCCATCATGTACTATGCACCACATCAACCTAGTTAGTCAAAGATTACCCCTCCAACCTACTACTACAAGGGTAGCCCTATTCATTTGCCAAGCAAGCCTAACCTTAATTGACCCCATGTGTATGTACCCCTATTCACTCTCACTTGCATACAACCAAGGGGAGAGATCTAGATATCAAATATTTACTCAAGAAGACCGAGGAGTCTCGAATGACTCAACTCAATGTCAAGGAACAGAAGTTTGGAGTTGGCACCGAGGATTTGCGTATGACTATCACTAACTAAGCCTCCCCCGATGCCTTCCTAATACAAGACCAAGTCGCGTTGTGCTGAGACAACTGAACCCATTCAAGAAAATATCAAAGTCTCAATGCATGACAAACTTCACTATAAGGCTATCGTACACCCCTACAAATCATTGTTCTGCTACAGTGCTAGTGACAAATAGTGTCGTCGCCTATGGGGGAGACCAACCATCACATAAAGTCAGAGAAGCTGGATGGCCCCGCCTAATCAAGTATCGACCAAAATTCGAGCTCCACTTGCCAAAAGCAAGATGTATCAACCCAAAACACCGGTAATAAATTGAAGAAGGTGAGATCAACATCGAACATGTCAATAGCATCAAAGATATATGCTTGTAGGTACATGAACGTGATGAACTCGTCATGAGATCCTGGGAGTAGTGACATACTCTCCTTCACCGCCTTGTGTCGGTGTTCTGTATTGGCAGTATCATTGATATGTCTCCGTCGCATCTATAAATTTTTATTGTTCCATGCCAATATTATACAACTTTCACATATTTTTGGCAACATTTTATATGATTTATTGGACTAACATATTGATCCAGTGCCCAGTGCCGGTTCCTGCTTATCGCATGTTTTTGTTTTGCAGAATATCCATATCAAACAAAGTCCAAATGCAATAAAATTTTATGGAGAATTATTTTAGAATATATGTGACTTTTGGGAGGTTGAATTAACGCAAAAGGAGGCCCACAACCCCCACAAGACACCAGGGCGCGCCCCAGGGCCGAGGCGCGTGGTGGTGGTTTGTGCTCACCTCGTAAGGCGGTTGCTGCTCTCCTTCGGGCACAACAAAGCTTATTTCCAAAAAAATCGTGTTAAAATCTCTGCGCAATCGGAATTACAGATCTCCGGATATTTAAGAAACGGTTTTCGGCCAGATCTGGGGAGCGCGAAATAGAAGAGAACAGAGGGAGAGATCCAATCTCGGAGGGGCTCCCTCCGCCTCCATGGAGGCCATGGACCAGAGGGGTAACTCTCCTCCCATCTAGGGGGGAGGCCAAGGAAGAAGAATAAGGAGGGGGGCTCTCTCCCCCTATTTCCCGGTGGCGCCGGAACACCGTCGGGGCAATCATCATGTGACGACGATCTTCTCCAACAACTCCATCATCTTCACAAACAACTCCATCACCTTCCCCCATCTATATTCAGTGGTCCACTCTACCGCAACCCGCTGTACCCTCTACTTGAACATGGTGCTTTATGCTTCATATTATTATCCAATGATGTGTTGCCATCCTATGATGTCTCAGTAGATTTTTGTTGTCCTACCGGTAATTGGTGAATTGCTATGATTGGTTTAATTTGCTTGTGGTTATGTTGTTGTCTTTTGATGCCCATCATATGAGCGCGCGTGTGGATCACACCATACGGTTAGTTGTATGTTGGTAGGACTATGCATTGGAGGGAAAGGGTGACAGAAGCTTCTTCCTACCATAGAAATTGATGCATACGAGATTGAAGGGGGACCAATATATATCTTAATGCTATGGTTGGGTTTTACCTTAATGAAGTTAGTAGTTGTGGATGCTTGCTAATAGTTCCAATCATGCTAGCAGTGGCCTCTCCCACATAAAAACTTGCTATCGGTCTAGTAACATAGTCAATTGCTAAGGGACAATTCCGCAAATCCTACCACTACTAATCCGCAGTTGCTATACTAATTTAATTGTACTTTAATTAGAATAGCACCTACTTTTTATTTTTACGTTCTTTATTATCTTGCAAACCTATCCCTTCATACCTACAAATTACTTCTAGTTTTATTCTTGTTCTAGGTAAAGCAGACGATAAGCGTGCATCGAGTTGTATCAGTGGTCGATAGAACTTGAGGGAATATTTGTTCTACCTTTAGCTCCTCATTGGGCTCGACACTCTTATTTATCAAAAAGGCTACAAACGATCCCCTATACTTGTGGGTTATCAATCATCCAGTGACAAGGTATTTGTACGAAGGGGCGTGCAAGCAGCAGATCGATATGGTGAGGCACGAAACAAGGAATTTACCCAGGTCTAAGCCCTCTGGGAGGAGGTAATACCTACTCTTGCCTTTGGTGTTTGTGTTGCTCGGTTTCTCGTCAATGACAACGAACATTTGTGGGGAGATATGTTTCTTGGATTACAAGCTCTTGGCCTAGCGACAGAGAGGAAGAAGATGGAGGTAGGTGGGTAAACCTAGCTCTAGGATTCTCTAGAATGTGTTTGATGCCTCTCTTCTCTTATATACATGGACAAGTTAGGGTTACATGACTAAGGTCGGATCATTGTTGGGTTCACGCCGTTGGTTCACACTGGATCATGCCACAGGCAGTCGTCCGTAGCCTCTCAGGCCCTTCAATGTGGCATGTTACTTGGGATGTTTGCTGGACTTGAGAAGATATCTCGACCTCTGATTGGGGGCCCTCTGGTCCATGCTCCAACAACTCTGTGAAAGACATCCTTGTTAGTAGCCGCATAGAAGTCATCTAGCTTTCATCACCTCTTGTCTTCTTTGTCGTGCTTCCTTCTCGCTTGTTGTCTCTCAATTTCAAGTGTGGTATGCACCACTAGGACACTTCTATTGTATTCCCCTTATGCTTCATTAGTGGAACTGGCCTTCATGGACCCACCGCCTTCAGCCCTGTCATCTTAGGGGCTAGATTTGTAAAGGCCACTTGCTTGGATGAGTAGAAGTTCCCCATCAGACACGACAAAGAGAGCGCTAGGGATTCCAAGTATGGAGGGTTTCCCGCAGGGGGAGGAATAAGATCTGGCGACTTGGTGCCCTTCAAGGATGGCGGCCTTCAAAATACAAAAGTTGGTAGAGATCGTAGAGCTATGGCTCAATCGATGATGAAGAGTGCAAGAAGGGGGGAGACGGTGGTGTTTGGCCCTTTCCTTGAGCGGGGCTTTGTTGGGTAACATAGTACAAAGTAATAAAAAATCACACTTACATACAAGCCTAGGATTACTATGAAGATGCAAGGGGTAGATCAATCTCACCAATGAACGCAACAGAGAAGAAAACATTGGTGATGATGTGCAGATTCCCGTAGCTAGGTATTACCTCCCATCCGCAAGAATTTTCCTCGCATGAAGTGATCCGTTGATCAAGCGCCGAAAGCACTGTGACTCTGTGATATCCGCGCATATCGTATCAAACGTTCAACAACACTTCACCATCCAGAAGGAAGAACAACCGGAGGACAAGGAGGTGGAGCAGCCTTGCGGCAAAATTATGCAGAGAGAGAGAGAGAGAGAGAGAGAGAGAGAGAGAGAGGAGGGAGGGAGGGCACCGCCAGAAAACCAGATTTGTTCCGAGGATTGATATGTCTCAAACGTATGGATTTGTATGATTCATGTTATGTTGATATCAACTATAAACACTTTGGAATACTTTTTATTAAATTTTGTTGAACTAACATATTAGTCTAGTGCGAGTTCTAGTTTCTATTTTCAGGTGTTATTGTATTTTCAGGAAAACTCCCAAAAAATCTAGAAAAATAGTTTCGGGAGATTGAGGATTGACGACCAGTTTCTCATGGTCCTTCTAGTTCTAGGTGCATCCCTTTGGGAGGTTGTTGAGTCAGGCACACGGGGATCCTACTAGGGTGCAGGGGTGCCTTGCGGTCATGTAGTCGTCCCCACCAGTGATGACCCACGCGGTGTGGTAGTCCACGAGCGGATACCTAGCTCGTGCGGTGAAGGGTCAAGGGTCTCGACCTAGAATTTCGGATATGAGGGTTAGGACCCTTGACCTTCCGCTTTTAAGACTATTGGTCTCGGTTCTCAACACCTTGAGGAGGCCTGGCCGCCGAGAAGCTTATCTCTAGACCCTCCAAGTCTTGTAGAGAGAGTGCATCTGGTAGACTAATTACGGTTCGGACACTTCGATTGACAGGTTCGAATCTTCTGGGATGTTACATAACCTTCCTGCTCTCATTTGGTTTCTCTTAGTGATTTTTGTCTAGAACCTCAACGCGAGTGAAGTTTGTATCAAAATGTCAGCTCAGACACTCCTGGTCATATCCGCCAGGACATTTCGAGAATGGTCGGTAGCCACACTCAAATTCCAATATAGTTGAACCCTCCCAAGAGAGCTGTTGGAGCCTCCAAGTTAGGAGTTGTGAAATACCAAAAACCCTATCTTTTATTCAAACACTTTGAGTGGTGTCATTTGGAGTCTCGAAGCATTTAGGATAGGTTGACATGAGTTGGCTTAGAGTCGTGGAGCATGTTTCATTCATACCTCTTGTTGGTGCAATATTTGCCCGTTTTGGAGATTGTTGATAGAAACAGGCATGGACTGATTTGTTTGCTAGTGCACACAGAGAGAAATAGTCCATGCAGAACCGACGAGAATGCTGTCTCCGATGCCAAGTTTGAGGAACTTCACCAAAGAATATCTGCATTGCAGAGAAGACTGAGCTACATCTATTGAAGACATGTAGACGAGAAGATTGACGTGAAGGAGTTGACTGATACGTCTCCAACGTATCTATAATTTTTTATTGTTCCATGCCATTATATTATCTATTTTGGATGTTTTATCTACATTAGTATGCTATTTTATATATTTTTTGGGACTAACTTATTAACCCAGAGCCAGTGCCCGTTTCTATTTTCCTTGTTTTTGAGTTTTACAGAAAGGAATATCAAACGGAGTCCAAACAAGCTGAAAATTTACGGTGATCAATTATGGACCAGAAGAGACCCACGGAGCACCGGAGCTGTTCTAGGAGGTGACCAAGGAGGCCACAAGCCAGGGGGCGCACCCACCCCCAGGGCACGCCCCTAGGGCTTGTGGTTCCTCGGGTGTCCCCTTGACTTGTTTCCAACACCAAATACTCATATATACAGAAACCTCTGAAAAGAACCCTAGATCGGAAGTTCCGCCGCCGCAAGCCTCTGTAGCCACTAAAAACCAATTGGAGCCTGTTCCGGCACCCTGCCGGAGGGGGAAACCATCACCGGAGGCCATCTTCATCATCCCGGCGGCCACCATGACGAGGAGGGAGTAGTTCACCCTCGGGGCTGAGGGTATGTATCAGTAGCTATGTGTTTGATATCTCTCTTTCTCTCTCTCGTGTTCTTGATTTGGCATGGTCTTGGTGTACCATGAGCTTTGTTAATATATTTGGATCTTATGGTGTTCTTCCCTCTCTATCTCTTGTTGTGATGAATTGAGTCTTGCTCTTTGAGGTTTCGTTATGTTGGATTGAGTGTTGGATTTGAGAATACTTTATGTATGTCTTACGATGGGATATCTGTGGTGACAATGGGATGTTTTGTTCATTCACTTGATGTATGTTTTGGCACTCAACTCGCGGATTCCTGAGGTGACATTGGGGTAATCTATGCATAGGGGTTGATGCATATTTTCGTCCTACGTTCTCCGATAGAAAAATTGGAGTGATTCTTTGTTGCATGATGAGTGATTTCCATATGATTTAATTATGTTATCATTGTTGAGAGACTTCGCACTACTGAAGGTACGAACCCTAGGCCTTGTTTTCAAGCATTGCAATACCGTTTTTGCTCACTTTTGTTACTAGTTACCTTGCTGTTTTTATATTTTCAGATTACAAAAACCTATATCTACTATCCATACTACACTTGTATCACCATCTCTTCGCCGAACTAGTGCACCTATACAATTTACCATTGTATTGGGTGTGTTGGGGACACAAGAGACTCTTTGTTATTTGGTTGCAGGATCGTTTGAGAGAGACCATCTTCATCCAACGCCTCCCACGGATTGATAAACCTTAGGTCATCCACTTGAGGGAAATTTTCTACTGTCCTACAAAACTTTGCGCTTGGAGGCCCAACACGAGTCTACAAGAAGAAGGTTGGGTAGTAGACATCATTAACCCCTTAAAATTCGTTGCTGAAGCAAAGCAATTGGTTCGGAGATGTTGTCCGAAGAAATTCACTACAGTGAAGGGAAGTCAAAAACAAAGTGAAGACGTAGTATTCATTTTGTTTTTCTTCTTACATTTATTTGATTCATAGGACCTCTGTACTATGAAGAGGGGTATAGGTTCTCGAAGCTTAGATATGCTGTGATGCTTAGCCCAAAACCTATGAAATATGAGAGAGAAATCTCTTTATGCTCCGAATGATTACCTTGCAGCAACTGACGTTGTTCTTCGTGCTGCAGAAGATATCTTTCAAACTAAGGAGTTAGCTTTACTTGCTCCGCAAGAAATGTTACCGTTGTGCTCAACTTCCGACCGTTGGACTCGTGTCGTTCGGCCATTGGCTGCTCCACATGTCCAATTTGGTCAGTTCCCTTTAGGGAAGGCTGCGGCTATAAATAGCCACCCCGTTCCAATGTTGCCCGTTGGCTGCTCCGCTCAAGATTTCTGAGAAGATTGTCTAAACAGCCCCTCTCTGAGTGATTTGAGTTTAAGATCCACCGAGAGAAAAATCAAGAGCCCAAACTTAGACAGTGGTAGTGCATCACAATAGTTCTGAGTTAGAGTTCTTGTACCTATTACTCTTGAGAGTTGCGCACTCTCGAGACGGATAGGTGTCGGCTCGAGTGTTGCAGAGTTGTTGTCTTCAGCGAGCAAGATCTTCAACAACCAAGAGTAATTGTAGTTCGCTAAGGTCGACCGAAGGTTTGGAGATCGCCAACAAGTATCTACCACGAGTGAAATCAACTAGAGTCTGATCAGCTCTGAGTTGAATGAGAATAGGGCGAAGAGAGTTTATCTCTGTGTTAAATCACAACCCCTCCAACCAGACGTAGTCCTTTGGCAGAAGGGCAAACTGGTCTACCAAATCTAACTGTCGCCATCGAGCACCACTGGTTCACTCTACATTACTGCATTACATTCAGCAGTTCACTTTCTTGCTCTATGACGATAGTTTAGCTGATTTATCTTTGTCTGTTACATATTGTTCGTATCCTTCATTTCTGTCATCCCCAGCTACTATCATTCATTACTCACCCTGTTGCATTCTCACCATTCTGTGTAGCCATTCCAGTCATATACATTCTGTTTGATCTGTATCGTTTTCATTCCTCATAATTCTTTCTAGTGTTCTCTAATTGTATCTCATTTCTCGTCTATGAGATGTTACTATATCTATTAGCATATTGAATTACCATATTCATCGTCAAGCCTGTGATATCCAGTACTCGAACCATTATTGCTTCATATCTTTATGAATATGTTCCTCAATAGCTTGCTTGTTTAATTTCTATTCTACCGAACCTTATTTCCGCTGATGTGTTTGGGATCAGTTCAAAACATTCGAAAGAATTTTTGAATCTCCCATTCACCCCCCTCTGGTTGATATACTCTCAGTCCCAACAATTGGTATCAGAGAAGGTACTCCCTGTCTCTATTTATTAAAGGTCTAATGTCCTTGGAGTATAGAGTATGTCGTATGCAAGTAGATCCTTGCACTCTAAAAGATTTCCTATCTTCGATGGAAATGACTATGTCTACTGGAAAGAAAGAATGAGATCAGACTTCAAGCTATTGATAACCCACAAGTATAGGGGATCGTTTGTAGCCTTGTTCGATAAATAAGAGTGTCGAACCCAACGAGGAGCTAAAGGCAGAACAAATATTCCCTCAAGTTCTATCGACCACCGATACAACTCTTAAAAGAAATATTTAAGGATAGCAAAATTTTCAGGTCTATAAACCGAATCATCAAAATCTTCAAACTTTTCAAACAAAGATTCAATTTCATAAGAACCCTTAAAAGCAACAAATTCTTCTATTCGTTCCACATCATAGTAATCATATATACCTCTAGCATTAGAAGCCAAGGTTTCATTATCATTAAATTTGCAAGAAAAGGGAAGGTGTGGAGCATTCATCCTAGAGCAAGAAGTAAAATCACATCTCAAGCACAAATCCCGAGCATACCAATGCAACATATAAATATGATCCCATGAAAGTTTCCCTTTTTGTGTCAAGCGACAATCCCTAAAGTATTCACGTTGATCCAATGTTACTCCCATTATCAAGCTGAATGGGGTTTTCTCGGGATTATCAAAGTAGTGCATAATATTTTTCACATAACGACCATCGAGGGTTTTAGGAGGTTCCCCATATCTATTAGTAGCAAGTACCACTAATTGTTTTGGTGTTTCGTGTTCCATATCCATAAAAAAAGATAGAGACCAACTTAGAAAAGGAAAATAAAAACTACATAGTGATAAAGCAAACAACACACGAGAATATTCACCCCACGCTATTGCTCCCCGGCAACAGCACCATAAAAAGGTCTTGATAGCCCACAAGTATAGGGGATCGTTTGTAGCCTTCTTTGATAAATAAGAGTGTCGAACCCAACGAGGAGCTAAAGGCAGAACAAATATTCCCTCAAGTTCTATCAACCACCGATACAACTCTATGCACACTTGACGTTTGCTTTACCTAGAACAAGTATGAAACTATTTTGCAAGGATAAAACTATGAGTACTTTGCAAGAATAAAACTAAGAATAAATTGCAAGGCAATAAAAGTAGGTAGCTTTTGTCAACAAGAAAGTCATTTGTCCCTAGGAAATCAATAACAAGTACCGGTAATCATTCTTGTAATTTTATATGAGGGAGAGGCATGAGCTAACATACTTTCTCTACTTGGATCATATGCACTTATGATTGGAACTCTAGCAAGCATCCGCAACTACTAAAGATCATTAAGGTCATGAAATCCAACCATAGCATTAATTATCGAGTCCTCATTACTCCCATACGCCATGACCCACCTACTCAGGTTTAAGCTTTTGTCACTCGCGCAACCCACCATAGGCAAACCATGAACATATTGCAACACCCTACAGCGGGGCCCCCTCACTCTTGTGTGAGAACGGAGGGCACCGTAGGACAACACCATAAATAAAATATACAATCATACCAACCAAGATCACGATTAACCCATAGGACAAAACGGATCTACTCAAACATCATAGGATAACCAAATATCATTGGGAAATAATATATGGAGTTGAGCACCATGTTTAAGTAAAGATTACAGCGGGGAGAAGGGGTGTTACACCGCTGCATAGAGGGGGAGAGAATTGGTGTTGACGGTAGCAAGGTTGTTGATGTAGATCGTCGTCACGATCCTAGCCCCGGCGGCACTCCAGCGCCACCGGGAGAGGGGGAGAGAGCCCCCTCCATCTTCTTCTTCCTTGGCCTCCCCCCTAGATGGGAGGAGGGTTTCCCCTTTGGTCCATGGCCTCTATGGCGGCGGAGGGGAAGGAGCCCCTCCGGGATTGGATCTCCCTCTCTGTTCTCTTCTGTTTCGCGCTCTCCAGATCTGGCCATTCACAGTTTCTTAAATTCACGGAGATCCGTAACTCTGATTGCGCTGATCTTTTTACACGATTTTCCCGGATATAAGCTTCCTTGCACCCGAAGTATAGCTTCAACCGATGTTCGAGGAGGGCACGATACACCAGGGCGCGCCTGGGCCTGGTGGCATGCCCTGGTGGGTTGTGGTGGCCTCGGGCCTCCATTTACGTTGATTCCACCTCCTAAAATTCACAATTATTCCAAAATAATTCTCCGTAGAGTTTCATCACATTTGGACTTTGTTTGATATGGATATTCTGCGATACAAAAACATGCAACAAACAACAACTGGCACTGGATAAGTAAGTTAGTCCAAATAAATCATTTAAAAAGTTGCCAAAAGTTTGGGAAAGTTGTATAATATTGGCATGAAACAATCAAAAATTATAGATACGACGGAGACGTATCAACATCCCCAAGCTTAATTCCTGCTCGTCCTTGAGTAGGTAAATGATAAAAAAGATAATTTTTGATGTGGAATGCTACCTAGCATAAACTTGATCATATATCTAGTCATGGCATGAATATTAAGACATAAGTGATTCAAAGCAATAGTCTATAATTTGACATAAAGACATCAATACTCAGGCATCCCAATAAACAATCATGTCTTTCAAAATATCAATGCTAAAGAAAGCTATCCCTACAATATCATATAATCTTGTCATGCTCTGTCTTCCTAACACAAAGTATAAATCATGTACTACCCCGGTGCCAACCAAGCAATTGGTTCATACATTTTAACGCGCTTCAGCTTTTTCAACCCTCACGCAATACATGAGCGCAAGCCATGGATATAGAACTATCGGTGGAATATAGTATGATGATAGGGGTAAATATAGAGAAGACAAAAAAGTAAGAAAGTCTCACATCAACGCTGCTAACCAATGGGCTATGGAGATGGCCATCAATTGATATCAACGTGAGGAGTAGGGATTGCCATGCAACGAATGCACTAAGTGCTCTAAGTGTATGAAAGCTCCATATGAAAACTAAGTGGGTGTGCATCTAACCCTATAATGAAATATTCCCACTAGTATATGGAAGTGACAACATAGGAGACTCTACATATGAAAAACATGGTGCTACTTTGAAGCACAAGTGTGGTAAAGGATACTAACAATGCCCCTTCTCTCTTTGTTTATTTTTCCCTTTTCCTTTTTTCTTCCTTTTTTCACTTTTCCTTTTTTCTTTTTCTCTTTCTTTTTCTCTCATTGTCCGGAGTCTCATCTCGACTTGCGGGGGAATCATAGTCTCTGTCGTGGAATAGTCACGACAGATGTCCTAGTGTGAGGACTTAGTCGTGAGGCCAACACATCTATGTGGTAGCTTGAGAGGGGTTGATCGAGATAAGAGACGTGAGGCGGATCAACACACAAGACAAGGATTTAGATAGCTTCGGGCCCTGGGAAACATCATCCGGTAATAGCCCTACATGCTGTTTGTGGCTAGGTCTCATTATGCTCATGAGGGAGACGCCGCATAACCGGCTCTCCTCTAGTTGTGTCTAGCCTTAACGATTATTTTCTTGCCTCTCTCCCCTCCTCTTGGGGTGCCCCGCCCCTCCTTATATAAGTTGAAGGGGCGGGTTACATGTAGAGTCAAACTCGGATTAGGACTTAACCTATTTTGGCGTCTTACCATGGGCTTCTCACCGTGGGCTTCTTAACGTCTTGGGCTTCTTGACGCAAGTCGGCTTACCAATACCTGCCGGCTTACAATCTGACTTACAATCTAGCTTACCAATCTGACTTATAATCTGGCTTACCAATCTGACTTACAATCTGGCTTACCATCTGGCTTATCTTCTGCCGGCTTACCATCTGGCTTAACTGTCTGCCGGCTTACAAGTTGGCTTAACTGTCTGCCGTCTTACAATCTAACTTAACTGTCCACCGGCTTACAATCTTCCTTAACTGTCCGCCGGCTTACAATCTGACTTAACTGTCCGCCGGCTTACAATCTGCCTTAATTGTCTGCCGGCTTACAATCTGCTGGTTTATAATCTGCTGGGTCACCAATGAAACACCAAGTCCCAGCCGGGTCATATCTCCGGCCGGGTCACACCGCGGGGTATATCCCTGACATTAGCCCCTAGTTTAATTTGGATTTATCCATGTTAAACTGATCCTGTAAAACAAACACAAGAACAATTTTGACAGATTATGCTCCGGGTTAAGAACTCTTGTAAGCCGGCACCTAATCATCCTTAACTCCTATGTATTCCCTTCTAGAAAATCTGGGTTAATAGGCCAGCTTCATAATCAATTTGCTGACGTTGGTTTCTCACAGAAAAACATTGGTCTTGACACACTCATCTGATTTTCAGCCAGCTTGTAGAACTTGTCGGTTTATCATTGGCAAAATATCTGGTTTGTAAGTATTGATGGCACCGGGTCATAATTGTTGTTTAACATCAAACTTGAAAATGTATCTCCCTTATATGTAGCCCCCAAGTACCGGATTGTCATGCTTGCAACAACCTGGGACTTGTAATTGCCTTTAAGCTCATAAAAAACTTCAACCAGTGTAGCCCCCAAGGGCCGGGACATTATGCAATAATGAGTAGGGACTTTGTAAATATGATCATGCATACTTGAGTAGCGACGTGTAGCCTCCGAGGGCCGGCTCAGTAAGATAATATTGAGCTGGGACTTTTGTATATAATTTATTGATAATAACATCATATGATGTAATCTCCACCATGGGGCTTGAACCCACGTCCACAAGGTTAAGAGCTTTGTACTCTACCAACTGAGTAGTGGACCTTTCAATATAATGGACTAAGGCTTGTGTACCTTGAATTTTTGATAGGAGCAATTGGTAGCCCCCAAGGGCCGGCTCATTACAATGTGATGATTCGGATCTTCAATGAGTTGAGCAAAAAATGACTTTGCATTAGCCCCCAAGTGCTGGGTCGTAAGCCTGCAGCGACTCGGGACTATTTCTTCCATTGCAGAATAAATCATATCCATTGATAAAGAAATAATAGCCATTGCGCGGAAGCGACTTTGAAGACCATATCAATGCAGTAAGGGTGATAACCCAAAACTTAGAAGCCAATACTTCCAAGCATTTAATGTCATCATATACTGGCGACTTATCATCCAAAGCCAGGTCGGGTTAATAGAAACCACGGGTACGCTTCAAATATGAGCTATAAGAATTTAGGCTACATGGCCTGAATCTCTTTAAACCATATGTCAAGATGGTAGCAAGATGGACCGAAAAAACATTCAAAAAACCAAGAAAAAAGAGAAAACGTGGCTATGCTTCGAATACGAGCAGGAAGCCGGACCAAAAGGGCTAATAGCTATGCTTCGAATACGAGCAGGAAGCCCCCAAGTGGTTTGTGGCCTTGGGCCGATCAAGAAGGCAACGACAGCTATGATTCGAATACGATCAGGAAGCCCCCTAGTGACCATAAGGTGTTGGCATTGCGCCGATCAAGAGGGTAATGACAGCTATGTTCTCTTTGGTGAATACACCTATGTTTGAACAGGAAGCCCCCAAGTGACCATGAGGTTTCGGCATTGTGCCGATCAAGAGGGTAACGACAACTATGTTCTCTTTGGTGAATACACCTATGTTTGAACAGGAAGCCCCCAAGTGACCATGAGGTTTTGGCATTGCACCGATCAAGAGGGTAACGATAGCTATGTTATCTTTGGTGAATACACCTATGTTTGAATAGGAAGCCCCCAAGTGACCATGAGGTTTTGGCATTGCTCCGATCAAGAGGGTAATGAGAGCTATGTTCTCTTTGGTGAATACACCTATGTTTGAACAGGAAGCCCCCAAGTGACCATGAAGCAGGGTACCTATGTTTTAGTTGTGCTTTGCAATAGACTCTCTTTGGTCCCTTTAATTTTTTCTGAGAACTTGAACTTTGCAAGAAATAAATTTTTCTTGAGCCAGAATTTTAAACCGGATATTGAGAGCTTCAAAGCTTTGTGAGAGACAAATTTCCCTTGAGCCGGATTTTAAACCGGATATTTGAGAGCTTCAGTGAGAGACAGATTTCCCTTGAGCCGGATTTTAAACCGGAATTATTCATTTTGAGTTGGAAATTTTCTGATAGCCTTTAAATTTTTATCAATACGGTCGTAGCCTCCGGGACCGGGTTATCTTTCCCTCCAGTGACCCGGAGTTCTTCAATTCACTGAAACTGGCCAATTTTGCCGAGTCATGTCATTGTAGCCCCCGAGCCTTAAGACGACTCGAGGAGTTGCCTTGAGATTCTTCATATTTGACCATGATATAAACCGGTATAAGTCATTCAACAGCTCAATGATATAAAAATCCCTTTTGCATTAGACAACTTGTCCTGCATTGAAACACTTGCAAGCCAGAGTAATTGCACTTTTAAAGAAAGCAATATATAATATAAAAATATAATGGATGGATTTCACCTGATATGTTAGGCCAGAAAATATCCACCGCGGAGTTGATGATCACCATGGTGAAGCTGAAATCAATCATGGGCGAGTTGACCGTAGTAGCAGACAAATGAGTCAGCAGCGGCATTGTAAGCCGGTGCAGACGGGCGAATCAATCGCAGGCACGGTAAGCCACGCGAACGGTGAGACAATCGCGTTGTGTTGATGTTGAGTGGGCCACAGAGGCAGCAGTTTGCATATATATTCGTTAAGCATCATGGTATGGTCAGATGCTCGCGCATGATAATGGTGGCACGAGCTATATATCCATGACATGGCCATCGCTTTTGCAGTGAACAATTGTCCTGCATAAAAAAATATCGCAAAACAGAGTAACTGTTCGTAGACACATTATTATATACAGATAAAATAAATAGGATGGGTATCACCTGATGTATTTTTGGATGAAGTGACTGCATGACAACTTGACTAAATGATAACCATGCATCCATCCAGTTTTTTAAATGAGTCATGCCCCTCGAGCAGCACATCAAACTTGGATGTCCTTATCAACTTGGCCTTTATGTAAACTGTACTCATGGAGTACTACTCCGTAACTGAATTTGCTTTGCACAACAGCGAGCAGTACCAACTCGATTGACCCCTTGTGTGACAAGGTAGAAAACAGCAGCACAAATAAACGCCTTGGTAACTTGAGCATTCACTTGTGGCCTCAGGACCTGATCCTTGGCGATTTGCAACACCGCACAGACGTGAGCAGCTTGGTGCGGTACGGAGCGGGCGATGCTCAAGGCAGGGGCAACACCAACGGAGGTAGCAGCGCGAGGCGCTCGTCGGCGCTTGTCAGAAACTGCGGTTCGAGGCCGGAGCGACAACCCGGCGCGACAGCGACGCACAGCAGAGCAGGGTTGTGAGCACGACGACAGCTCAACGATGGCGGTTGACAAAGCACATGGGCCGCGCTTGAGGTGACACAAGGCCGCGGTGGTTTGACAGCGAGTCCACAACGGCTCGACGAAGTCCATCTCATGGCGGTTTGGAGGAAGCCAAACAGAGGGGCGGCTCACGGGCAGCCCACGGCCGGGGCGGGTCACAGCGGCAAGATGAAGCCACAACCACGACGGGTCAAAGGCCGCCGACTCAGTAGAGGCAAGTCCACGACAAGGTGAGGGCGGCTCATAACAGGTAGAGGAGGCTTGTGGCACGGTCGCAACCTCAACAGCGGGGATCCGACGATGCGACACGACAGCCACGAAGGCAAGGGTTGCAATGACAGCTTGAAGGCGGCCTGTGATGCAGCTTGCTTGAGGCGACTCAGGGCAGTAGTGGTTTCAGCAGGAGGTGGTGATGGCACAATGGGCGGCTCATCGCCGGAGGTGCGAAGCAAATACAACTTGCCGGTGGGTTATGGCATAAGCAGAAGGGCTCAACAGCTCACATCAAAGGTAAGGATGGCTCAAGGCTGCGGGGGAAGAGGACAGTGGAGCGATGGGTCAACAGTGGCTTGGAGCAGAGGCCGGGGCGACTTAGGATCGGGCCGTGGTGGCTCATGCGCAACGGAGTAGGCGGTAGCGTGGTGGAAGTCGACGATGCTCTGATAGCAGCGGGGGTGGCTCACGGCGTCTCAGGGCCGGACCAGCGGGGGCGGCTCAACACGACGGCCGCGGAGCTGGACCAGCCATGTGAAGCGGAGGCGAGGTCAGGCCGGGCGCGAGCGGCTCTCAACCGGGGACAGGCCGGCCGAGACTCGCGGCTCCAGGCCGCTGTGAAGGTGGCAGGCACGACAACGGCTCAGAGGAAGCAAAGACGGTAGGTCCGTGGCAGCAGAGTCCGGGGTTGCTTCGACGACAGCGACTGAGGCCGGCCGCAGAGACGGCGGCGGAGGCGCGCTAGTGGATACTCGAGGGAAATCTGTGGCGGCTCATCGCGGCGAATCCGAAGGCGACTCAACAGCGGCGAAACCCGAAGGCAACTCAGCAGCGGTGGAAGAATCAGGCCCGCAGCAGTGAGCGGCTCACTGGATGGATAAGATGGCAGTAGAAGCGCAAAGCGTCAGGTGGCTCAACAGGGAAAATTGATACGGTGAGTCGAGGAAAAGCTCGGGT
The DNA here is from genome assembly GCF_002162155.2 of Triticum dicoccoides. NCBI lineage: Eukaryota > Viridiplantae > Streptophyta > Magnoliopsida > Poales > Poaceae > Triticum > Triticum dicoccoides. Next base: position 228,267,586 of record NC_041385.1, on the reverse strand, counting down.
GCTGAAGGGCGGTTCATCAGGCGCGGGAGTCGGCAGGCGTGAGCACTGGGCGCACGGCTTATTGGCGACCTCCTGGTCCACGGGTGGAGGCGATGGTTCTTAGCTGTGGGGGCCGGCTCGCAATTGTGGAGGCCCTTTTGGCAATCCGGCAGGTCAACTCGGAGACGGAGACGGATCTGCAGCTGAGGAGGTGATGTGTGGCATGGCTTATCCGCGGCGGCTCACACGGTTGCCCGGCGTAATAGAGACAGGACCAGGCGGATGACAGCGACAGCGGTTTAGAGTCTGTGGCGGAAGCAGATTCCTGGGCGACTTGGAATAGGTGCGGCGACTCGCGACACCAAAACGGATTCGAGGGTGAAGATGAGGTTAGGCATGGAGGCAGCGCTCGAGTCCTTGGTCGAGGTGGCAAAAAACGAAGTGCGGCATGGCTCATCCGCGGTGTGTGGTGTAGTATCAAAAAACAAAGTGCTGTGTCCATGGAGTCGACCCGACGAGGAGGAGGTAGACCTGTTTGAGGCGTGGCGGTTTACAGTGAAACGCGATGAGCGTGCCTGCAAGGCGGCTGTCGGTGGCGGCGGGCCTTCTCATGGAAACCCGATGAGGCGTCGGCGGTTCACGGTCAACCAACTGGATGAACTCCGTTTAACAAACAATTTCTGATCTTTGACCAAAGCTGACGTAGATCCTTTCAAAACTGACCTTTCTTCATCTGGAAATTTGCAAACTTCTCAAAACCCTAATTAAGATCCCTCCAAGAACTCAACACCACCGTACGTAGGCCCCAAGGTATATCCTCAATAGTCTCCATCATCCTTTCCTCACTGGGACACTACTCTAAGAATGATGATCATCACACTTCTATTTACTTATAAGTCAAAAGAAATAAAAATTACAACTCGATACCTATGACAAAGTATGACTCTATATGAATGCCTCTGGCAATGTACCAGGATGTGCAATGATCTAGCATAACATGTATAAAAAATGATGCATGGTGCCTGAGCCACAACTACTATGTCAGCTATATGATCATGCAAAGCAATATGACAATGAATGTTCAAGTCATCAAAATGGAAGCGGTGGAAGTTGCATGGCAATATATCTCGGAATGGCCATGGAAAAGCCATAATAGGTAGGTATGGTGGCTATTTTGAGGAAGATATAACAAGGCTTATGTGTGATAGAGCGTATCATATCACTGGGTTTGGATGCACCTGCGAAGTTTGCACCACGTCTCGAGGTGAGAAAGGGTAATGCATGGTACCGTAGAGGCTAGCAAATTGCGGAAAGGTAAGAGTGCGTATAATCCATGGACTCACATTATTCATAAAGAACTCATATACTTATTGCAAAAGTTTATTAGCCCTTGAAGCAAAGTACTACTACGCATGCCCCTAGGGGGAGGTTGTTAGGAGTTAAACATCGCACGCCCCCGACCTTCACACAAAGATACACAATCAAGGATAAATTGCGCTCCAACTTTCATAGCATAACGAGAGACTATATGTGCATGCTTCAGGAATCACAAACCTTAACACCAATATTCTTACTAACCACAACCGTTTTCTAGTACTTCCCACATATTCCATCTCTATATCGCAAAACTATTGCAAGGAATCAAACATATCATATTCAGTGATCCATAAGTTTTATGTAGGATTTTGTGACTAACCATGCAAATGACCAATTCCATTTGTCTCTCTAAATAGATATAAGTGAAGCATGAGAGTTTAATTCTTTCTACAAAAGATCATGCTCTAACAAATATAAGTGAAGCAAAAGAGCATTCTACAAACATCGGTTTTCTATGTGAAGAGAAACAGGCAATCCAAACTTCAAATGATATAAGTGAAGCACATGAAGCATTCTATAAAGCCATACTCAAAAGATATAAGTGAAGTGCAATGAGCATTCTATAAATCAACCATGGACTATCTCATACCAGCATGGTGCATAAAAGAAAAATCAAAACTAAATGCAAAAGGCGCTCCAAGATTTGCACATAGCACATGAACGAAATGAAGACGAAAACATACCGATACTTGTTGAAGAAAGATGGGATGCCTTCCGGGGCATCCCCAAGCTTAGACGTTTGAGTCTCCTTGAATATTTACTTGGGGTGCCTTAGGAATCCCCAAGCTCGATCTCTTGCCTCTCCTCCTTCTCCTCATATCGAGACCTCCTCGGTCTTTGATCACTTCATCCACACAAAACTCAACAGAAAGCTCGGTAAGATTCGTTAGTATAATAAAGCAAATCACTACTCTAAGTACTGTTTCAAACCAATTCATATTTTTTTTTGCATTTTAGCTACTGTAATATAACTTTTCCATGGCTTATACCACCGGTAGAATCAATAGTTTCATCAAAACAAGCAAAACAATGCATCAAAAACAAAATCTGTCTTAAACAGGAAAGTCTATAGTAATCTGAACATCTACCATACTTATGGTACTCCAAATTTTTTGAAAAATAATGGAAAAAATAAACAATTTGTATAGAAAGACTGTGCAAAAAGTTTCAGAACCTTTTGACATTCCGGTAAAAATGTAAAATCGCGCGCTACAGCCAAAGTTTCTGTTTCTGCACCGCACAAACCAACAAGCAATCTACCCATCCTAATGGAAAACCTTGGCACATTATTTTTATAATACAATGGAATTATACAAGGGGATAACTATTTTTGTGAGAATCTTCATGAAAAATTCTACATTGTTTCCATGAGCATGAACACAAGTGTTCAAGGTCGACCCTCACTTCAGCAATGCATCACCTTTCAACCGTTTCTCTTTTGTGAAAAGTTTTAAGTTGCCCTCTATTTTTTTAAACTTTATAAAATCACTCAACAGAAATAAATGACTCTAAAACGTTCGGGTTGTCTCCCTGGCAGCGCTTTCTTTAAAGCCATTAAGCTAGGCATAAAGTGCTCAAGTAATGGATCCACCCGGATCCTAAGGTATATCAAAGCCAATTTGAATTAACAACGATTTGGCATTTAGTAGTGAGCACAAAGCAACACATATCAAGCAATGACAAAGTCTAACTCTCTTCCTATGCATCGGCATGTCATACAAGAGCAATTCATGCACATCAAGTAAAGGCCAATACATAGCATAAGTAGTTTCTTGCAATTTTATCATGTTGGAAACATAGAGAGGTGGAGATGTAGTTCCTCTCTCATAATAAATGCAAGTAGGAGCAGCAAGCACATGCATATTATATTCATCAAAATCATCATGTGCAATGGTAGAAAGCAACCCATCAATATAATCCTTAATAGGAACAAACTTCTCTGATATAGTGTAGTTGGGAGAATTCAAAAAGATAATAGGACTATCATGTGTGGGTGCAATAGCAAAAATTTCATGTTTAACATAAGGAACAATAGCAAGTTCATCTCCAATAGCATAATTCATATTGGCGTCTTGGCCACAAGCATAGCAAGCATCATCAAAAAGGGATATTTCAAATGAATCAACTGGATCATAACAATTATCATAGCATTCATCCTTCGGTAAGAACAAAGGGACATTAAACAATGTATGAGTTGGAGAATTACTCTCGTTAGAAGGTGGGCACGGGTAGCTAGTTCACTCTTCCTCCTTTTGTTCTTCACTCTCCTCATCATCTTTTTTATCACATGAGCTCACAGTTTCATCAATTCCTTCTTCCATAGACCCCTACAAAATATTAGTCTCTTCTTGGATAACAGAGACTTTCTAAATAAACGCATCACTATCGGAATTGTATTTATAGTTATCATAGCAATATTTAAGGATACCAAAATTTTCAGGCCTATTAACCGAATCATCAAAATCTTCAAACTTTTCACACAAAGATTCAGTTTCATAAGAACCCATAAAGCAACAAATTCTTCTATTCGTTCCACATCATAGTAATCATATATACCTCTAGCATAAGAAGCCAAGGTTTCATTATCATTAAATTTGCATGAAAAGGGAAGGTGTAGAGCATTCATCCTAGAGCAACAAGTAAAATCATATCTCAAGCATAAATCCTAAGCATACCAATGCAACATATAAATTTGATCCCATAAAAGTTTCCATTTTTGTGTCAAGCGATAATCCCTAAAGTATTCACGTTGATCCAACGTTACTCCCATTATCAAGTTGAATGGGGTTTTCTCAGGATTATCAAAGTAGTGCATAATATTTTCACATAACAATCATCGAGGATTTTAGGAGGTTCCCCATCTCCATTAGTAGCAAGTACCACTATTTTTTTGGTGCTTCATGTTCCATATCCATAACAAAAGATAGAGAATAACTTAGAATAGGAAATAAAAACTACTTAGTGATAAAGCAAACAAGCACACACGAGAATATTCACCCCACGCTATTGTTCCGGCACGGCGCCATAAAAAGGTCTTGATAACCCACAAGTATAGGGGATCATTTGTAGCCTTCTCTGATAAATAAGAGTGTCGAACCCAACGAGGACCTAAAGGCAGAACAAATATTCCCTCAAGTTCTATCGACCACCGATACTACTCTACGCACACTTGACGTTTGCTTTACCTAGAACAAGTATGAAACTATTTTGCAAGGATAAGACTATGAGTACTTTGCGAGAATAAAACTAAGAATAAATTGCAAGGCAATAAAAGTAGATGGCTTTTGTCAACAAGAAAGTCATTTGTCCCTAGGCAATCGATAACAAGTACCGGTAATCATTCTTGCAATTTTATATGAGGGAGAGGCATGAGCTAACATACTTTCTCTACTTGGATCATATGCACTTATGATTGGAACTCTAGCAAGCATCCGCAACTACTAAAGATCATTAAGGTCGTGAAACCCAACCATAGCATTAAGTATCAAGTCCTCTTTACTCCCATACGCCATGACCCACCTACTCGGGTTTAAGCTTTTGTCACTCTCGCAACCCACCATAGGCAAACCATGAACATATTGCAACACCCTACAGCAGGCCCCCTCACGTTTGCGCGAGAATGGATGACACCGTAGGATAGCACCATAAATAAAATATACAATCATACCAACCAAGATCACGATTAACCCATAGGACAAAACGGATCTACTCAAACATCATAGGATAACCAAATATCATTGGGAAATAATATATGGAGTTGAGCACCATGTTTAAGTAGAGATTACAGCGGGGAGAAGGGGTGTTACACCGCTGCATAGAGGGGGAGAGAGTTGGTGTTAACGGTAGCAAGGTTGTTGATGTAGATCGTCGTCACGATCCTAGCCCTGGCCACACTCAAGCGCCACCGGGAGAGAGGGGGAGAGAGCCCCCCTCCTTCTTCTTCTTCCTTGGCCTTCCTCCTAGATGGGAGGAGGGTTTCCCCTTTGGTCCGTGGCCTCCATTGTGGCAGAGGGGCAGGAGCCCCTCCGAGATTGGATCTCCCTCTCTGTTCTCTTCTGTTTCGCGCTCTCCGGATCTGGCCCTTCACGATTTCTTAAATTCCCGGAGATCCGTAACTCCGATTGTGTTGATCTTTATACACGATTTTTTTCCGGATATAAGCTTCCTTGCAGCCGAAGTATAGCTCAACCCGATGTTCGAGGAGGGAACGATACACCAGGGCGCGCCTAGGCCTGGTGGCGCGCCCTAGTGGGTTGTGGTGGCCTCGGGCCTCCGTTTACGTTGATTCCACCTCCTAAACTTCACAAATATTCCAAAATAATTCTCCGTATAGTTTCATCATGTTTGGACTTCGTTTGATATGGATTTTCTGTGATACAAAAACATGCCACAAACAGGAACCAACACTGGGCACTGGATAAGTAAGTTAGTCCAAATAAATCATATAAAAAGTTGCCAAAAGTATGTGAAAGTTGTATAATATTGGCATGAAACAATCAAAAATTAAAGATATGATAGAGACGTATCACCTATCAACATAGATCTCTGGCAGATTGTTGAAAATGGACACATCATTCAGCACCCGGATGCTCCAACTTCTGATGACAAAGCTATACTTTGGTTGAATGCTCAAGCCAAAGATATTATCTATGGAAGTATTGAAGGACATATGCCCTGGAGGAAATAATAAAGTTGTTACTTTATATTTCCTTATTCATGATAAAAATTTATTATTCATGCTAGAATTGTATTGATCGAAAACCTAAATACATGTGTCAATAGATAAACAAACACGGTGTCCCTAGTGAGCCTCTACTTGACTAGCTCATTGATCAAAGATGGTTAAGGTTTCCTAACCATGGACATGAGTTGTCGTTTGATAACGGGATCACATCATTAGGAGAATGATGTGATGGACAAGAACCATCCGTTAGCTTAGCATAATGATCATTCAGTTTATTGCTATTGCTTTCTTCATGTCAAATACATATTCCTTCGACTATGAGATTATGCAACTCCCGGATACCCAAGGAATACCTTGTGTGCTATCAAACGTCACAACATAACTGGTTGATCATAAAGATGCTCTATAGGTATCTCCGAAGGTGTTTGTTGAGTTGGCATGGATCAAGATTAGGATTTGTCACTCTGAGTTTCGGAGAGGTATCTCTGGGCCCTCTCGGTAATACACATCATAAGCTTGCAAGCAAATGACTAAGGTGTTAGTCACGAGGTGATGTATTATGAAATGAGTAAAGAGACTTGACAATAACGAGATTGAACTAGGTATAGAGATACCGATGATCGAATCTCGGGCAAGTAACATACCGATGACAAAGGGAATTAGGTATGTTGTCAGAACGGTTCGACCAATAAAGATCTTCGTAGAATACGTAGGAGCCAATATGTGCATCCAGGTTCCGTTATTGGTTATTGATCGAAGAGGTGTTTCGGTCATGTCTACATAGTTCTCGAACCCATAAGGTCGGCACGCTTAACATTCGATGACGATATTGTATTATATGAGTTATGTGATTTGGAGACCAAATGTTGTTCGGAGTCCCGGATGAGATCACGGACATGTCGAGTCTCGAAATGGTTGAGAGGTAAAGATTGATATATAGGACGATAGTATTCGGACCACGAAAGTGTTCCGGAGGGTACCGAGTACATATCAGGTCACCGGAAGGGGTTCCGGGCACCCCTCCCCCCCGACAAAAGATATGGGCCTTACGGGCCAAGAGGGGAAACGCACCAGCTAGAAGGGGCTGGTGCGCCCCCCATATGGGCCGAACCAGAGTAGATGGAAAGAGGGGAAGGGAGGATGAAAGGGGGATTCGGCCTCCCCCTTCCTTCCCTCCTCCCTCCTCTTTCCTTCCCTCTCCGGCAAATAAGGAAGGGGGGGCGCCGGCCATGGGAAGACCCCAAGTAGGATTCGGCCTACTTGGGCGCCTGCTTCGCTACTTCCCCTCCCTATCCCACCAATATATATATGTGGGGGGGGGGGGCGCCCCTAGCATACACCAGACAATTGTTTAGCCGTGTGCGGCGCCCCCCTGCACCGTTTACACCCCCGGTCATATTTTCGTAGTGCTTAGGCATAACCTTGTGAGGATCACTTCACCATCACCGTCACCACGTCGTCCTGCTAACGAAACTCATCTACAACCTCGATGTCTTGCTGGATCAAGAAGGCAAGGGATGTCATGGAGCTAAATGTGTGCAGAATGCGGAGGTGTTGTGCATTCGGTACTTGATCGGTTGAAGCACGAAGAAGTTCGACTACATCAACCGCGTTGAGAAACGCTTCCGCTTACGGTCTACGAGGGTACGTAGACACACTCTCCCCCTCGTTGCTATGCATATCCATGGATAGATCATTGCGTGTGCGTAGAATTTTTTTTGTTTTCATGCAACGTTTCCCAATAGTGGTATCAGAGCAAGTCTATGCGTAGATAATATGCACGAGTAGAACACAAAGAGTTGTGGGCAGTGATAGTCATACTGCTTACCACCAACGTCTTATTTTGATTCTGCGATATTGTGGGATGAAGCGGCCGGACCAACCTTACATGTCCACGCACATGAGACCGGTTCCACCCACAGACATGCAACTAGTTTTGCAGAAAGGTGACTGGCGGGTGTCTGTTTCTCCTACTTTAGTTGAATCGAATTTGACTGCCGCCAGTCCTTGAAGAAGGTTAAAACAGAAAACTTGACGAAACACCGTTGTAGTTTTATGCGTAGGTAAAAATGGTTCTTGCTAGAAGCACGTAGCAACCACGTAAAACTTGCAACAACAAAGTAGAGGACGTCTAACTTGTTTTTGCAGGGCATGTTGTGATGTGATATGGTCAAGACATGATGTGATAATCGTTATTGTATGAGATGATCATGTTTTGTAAGTTAGCGGCAACTGACAAGAGCCTTATGGTTGTCTCTTTATTGTATGAAATGCAAACGCCATGTAATTGCTTTACTTTATCACTATGCGTTAGCGATAGTTGTAGAAGCAATAGTTGGCGAGACGACCACGATGCTACGATGAAGATCAAGGTGTCAAGCCGGTGACGTGGAGATCATGACAATGCTTTGGAGATGGAGATCAAAAGAACAAGATGATGATGGCCATATCATGTCACATATTTTGATTGCATGTGATGTTTATCTTTTATGCATCTTATTTTGCTTAGTACGGCGGTAGCATTATAAGATGATCCCTTCACTAAATTTCTAGGTAAAAGTGTTCTCCCTTAGTAACAACCATTGCTACAGTTTGTCGTGTTGACACATGATACGTCTCCAACGTATCTATAATTTTTTATTGTTCCATGCTATTATATTATTTGTTTTGGATGTTTAATAGGCATTAATATGCTATTTTATATTATTTTTGGGACTAACCTATTAACCAAGAGCCCAGGCCAATTTCTGTTTTTTGCCTATTTTAGAGTTTGGCGGAAAAGGAACACCAAACGGAGTCCAAACGGAATGAAACTTTCGCGATGATCTTTCTTGGACCAGAAGGAAACCACAAGACTTGGAGATGAAGTCGGAGATGCAATGAGGTGGCCACGAGGCAGGAGGGCGCGCCCCCTACCTCATGGACCCCTCATAGCTCCCCTGACCTAGCTCCTTCGCCTATATAGACTCTTATACCCTAAAAACATCCAGGGGAGCCACAAAACCACTTTTCCACCGCCGCAACCTTCTATAACCGTGAGATCCCATCTAGGGGCCTTTTCCGGCATCCTGCCGGAGGGGTATTCGATCATGGAGGGCTTCTACATCAATACCATTACCTCTCCAATGAAGCGTGAGTAGTTTACCACAGACCTATGGGTCCATTGCTAGTAGCTAGATAGCTTCTTCTCTCTCTTTGACTCTCAATACCATGTTCTCCTCGATTTTCTTGGAGATCTATTCGATGTAATATTCTTTTGTGGTGTGTTTGCCGAGATCCGATGAATTGTGGATTTATGATCAGATTATCTATGAATATTATTCGGCTCTTCTCTGAATTCTTATATGCATGATTTGATGTCTTTTCAAGTCTCTTTGAATTTTCGGTTTAGTTTGGCCTACTAGATTGATCTTTCTTGCAATGGGAGAAGTCCTTAGCTTTGGTTCAATCTCGCGGTGTCCTTTCCCAGTGACAGTAGGGGTAGCAAGGCACGTATTGTATTGTTGCCATCGAGTATAAAAAGATGGGGTTTTCATCATATTGCTTGAGCTAATTCCTCTACATCATGTCATCTTACTTAATGCGTTACTCTGTTATTCATGAACTTAATACTCTAGATGCAGGCAGGAGTCAGTCGATGTGTGGAGTAATAGCAGTAGATGCAGAATCATTTCAGTATACTTGACATGGACGTGATGCCTATGTTCATGATCATTGCCTCAGGCTATGCACTTTTCTATCAATTACTCAGCAGTAATTTGTTCACCCACCGTAATATTTGCTATCTTGAGAGAGGCCACTAGTGAAACCTATGGCCCCCGGATGTCTTTTCCATTATATTGAATCTCTTTTACATCTTACTAGTTTCCGATCTATTATTTTGCAATCTTTTACTTTCCGATCTATAAACCAAAAATACCAAAAATATTTACTTTACCATTTATCTATCTCTATCAGATCTCACTTTTGCAAGTGACCGTGAAGGGATTGACAACCCCTTTATCGCGTTGGGTGCAAGTTGTTGATTGTTTGTGTAGGTATTCGGTGACTTGTGCATTGTCTCCTACTGGATTGATACCTTGGTTCTCAAACTGAGGGAAATACTTACGCTACTTTGCTGCATCACCCTTTCCTCTTCAAGGTAAAAACCAACGCAAGCTCAAGAGGTAGCAAGACACCACGTGATGATCAGGTGTGATAGACTCTACGTTCACATACAACGGGTGCAAGACAGTTTTGCACATGCGGAATACTTGGGTTAAACTTGACGAGCCTAGCATGTATAGACATGGCCTCAGAACACTGGAGACCAAAAGGTCAAACGTGAATCATATAGTAGATATGATCAACATAGAGATGTTCACCATTGATGACTACCCCATCTCACGTGATGATCAGACATGGGTTAGTTGATTTGGATCACGTATCACTTAGATGACTTGAGGGATGTCTATTTAAGTGGGAGTTCTTAAGTAATTTGATTAATTTAACTTAATTTATCATGAACTTAGTCTTGATAGTTTTGTAAATAGATCAATAGCTCGCGTTTTAGCTCCCTTATTTTTGTTATGCTCCTAGAGAAAACTAAGTTGAAAGATGATAGTAGCAATGATGCGGACTGGGTCCGTGATCTGAGGATTATCCTCATTGCTGCACAGAAGAATTATGTCCTTGATGCACCGCTAGGTGACAGGCGTATTGCAGGAGCAGATGCAGACGTTGCGAACGTTTGGCAAGCTCGATATGATGACTACTTAATAGTTTAGTCCGCCATCCTTTATGGCTTAAAACCGGGACTTCAAAACACGTTTTCAACGCCATGGAGCATATGAGATGTTCCAATAACTGAAAATTGGTATTTTAGACTCATGCCCGTGTCGAGAGGTATGAGACCTCTAACAAGTACTTTGCCTACAAGATGGAGGAGAATAGCTCAGCCAGTGAGCATGTGCTCAGAATGCCTGGGTACTACAATCGCTTGAATCAAGTGGGAGTTAATCTTCTAGATAAGATAGTGATTGATAGAGTTCTCTAGTCACTATCACCAAGCTACTAGAACTTCGTGATGAACTATAATATGCAAGGGATGACGAAATCGATTCCTGAGCTCTTCGCGATGCTGAAATCGGCGAAGGTAGAAATCAAGAAAGAGTATCAAGTGTTGATGGTTGACAAGACCACTAGTTTCAAATAAAAAGGCAAGGGAAAGAAAGGGAACTTCAAGAAGAATGTCAAGCAAGTTGCCACTCCCATGAAGAAGTCCAAAGCTAGACCCAAGCTTGAAACTGAGGGTTTCTAATGCAAAGGAAATGGCCACTAGAAGTGGAACTACCCCAAATACTTGGCGGATAAGAAGGATGGCAGAGTGAAAAAGAGTATATTTGATTATAGATGTGTACCTTACTAGTGTTCGTAGTAACCCCCGGGTATTCGACACCGGTTTAGTTACTAAGATTAGTAACTCGAAACAGGAGTTGCAGAATAAACAGAGACTAGTTAAGGACGAGGTGACGATGTGTGTTGGAAATGATTCCAAGGTTGATACGATCACCATCGCACACTCCCTCTACCTTCGGGATTAGTGTTGAACCTGAAATAAATGTTATTTGGTGTTTGTGTTAAGCATTAATATGATTAGATCATGTATATTGCAATATGGTTATTCACTTAATTCAGAGAATAATTGTTGTTCTGTTTACATGAATAAAACCTTCTGTGGTCATACACCCAAGGTGAATGGTTTATTGAATCTCGATCGTAGTGATACACATATTAATAATATTGATGCCAAAAGATGCAAAGTTGATAATGATAGTGCAACATACTTGTGGCACTGCCGTTTAGGTCATATTGGTGTAAAGCGCATGAAGAAACTCCATGCAGATGGACTTTTGGAATCACTTGATTATGAATCATTCGATACTTGCGAACCATGCCTCATGGGCAAGATGACTAAAACTTCGTTCTCTGGAACAATGGAGCGAGCTAATGACTTTTGGAAATAATACATACCGATGTATGCGGTCCAATGAGTGTTGAAGCACGCGGCGGGTATGATTATTTTCTGACCTTCACAGCTGATTTGAGCAGATATGGGTATATCTACTTAATGAAACACAAGTCTGAAACATTTGAAAAGTTCAAAGAATTTCAGAGTGAAGTGGAGAATCATCGTAACAAGAAAATAAAGTTTCTATGATTTGATCGCAGAGGCAAATATTTGAGTTACGAGTTTGGCCTTCATTTAAAACAATGTGGAATTGTTTCACAACTCACGCCTCCTGGAACACCACAACGTAATGGTGTGTCCGAACGTCATAACCGTACTTTATTAGATATGGTGTGATCTATGATGTCTCTTACCGATTTACCACTATCGTTTTGGGGTTATGCATTAGAGACAACTGCATTCAGGTTAAATAGGGCACCATCTAAATCCGTTGAACCGACACCATATGAATTGTGGTTTGGCAAGAAACCTAAGCTATTGTTTCTTAAAGTTTGGGGATGCGACGCTTATGTCAAAAGGCTTCAGCCTGATAAGCTTGAACCTAAATCGGAGAAGTGCATCTTCATATAATACCCTAAGGAAACAATTGGGTACACCTTCTACCACAGATCCGAAGGTAAGATCTTTGTTGCTAAGAATGGGTCCTTTCTAGAGAAGGAGTTTCTCTCGAAAGAAGTGAGTGGGAGGAAAGTATAACTTGATAAGGTAATTGTACCTTCTCTCGAATTGGAGAGTAGCACATCAGAGAAATCCGTTCCCGTGATACCTACACCAACTAGAGCGGAAGCTACTGATGATGATCATGAAACTTCAGATCAAGTTACTACTGGACTTCGTAGGTCGAACAGAGCATGTTCCACACCAGAGTGGTACGGTAATCCTGTCCTGGAAGTCATGTTATTAGACTATGGCGAACCTACAAACTATGAAGAAGCTATGATGAGCCCAAATTTCGACATATGGCTGAAGGCCATGAAATCTGAGATAGGATCCATGTATGAGAACAAAGTGTGGACTTTGGTGGACTTGCCTGATGATCGGCGAGCCATAGAAAATAAATGGATCTTCAAGAAGAAGACTGACGCTGATGATAATGTTACTGTCTACAAAGCTTGACTTGTCGCAAAAGGTTTTCGACAAATTCAAGGAGTTGACTACGATGAGACCTTCTCGCCTGTAGCGATGCTTAAGTCAGTCTGAATCATGTTAGCAGTTGCTGCATTTTGTAATTATGAAATCTGGCAAATGGACGTTAAAACTGCATTCCTTAATGGATTTCTTAAAGAAGAGTTGTATATGATGCAACCAGGAGGTTTTGTCGATCCTATAGGTGCTAACAAAGTGTGCAAGCACTAGTGATCTATCTATGGACTGGTGCAAGCATCTTGGAGTTGGAATATATGCTTTGATGAGGTGATCAAAGCATATGGTTTTATACAGACTTTCGGTGAAACTTGTATTTACAAGAAAGTGAGTGGGAGCTCTGTAGCATTTCTGATATTATATGTGGATGACATATTACTGATTGAAAATTATATAGAATTTCTGGATAGCATACAAGGATATTCGGATAAGAATTTTTCAATGAAAGACCTTGGTGAAGCTGCTTATATATTGGGCATCAAGATCTATTGGGATAGATCGAGACGCTTACTAGGACTTTCACAAGCACATACCTTGACAAGATTTTGAAGAAGTTCAAAATGGACCAGTCAAAGAAAGGGTTCTTGCCTGTGTATCAAGGTGTGAAGTTGAGTAAGACTCAAAACCCGACCACGACAGAAGATAGAGAGCGAATGAAAGTCATTCCCCATGCCTTAGCCATAGGTTCTATAAAGTATGCCATGTTGTGTACCAAACCTGTTGTGTACCTTGCCATGAGTTTGGCAAGGGGGTACAATAGTGATCCAGGAGTACATCACTAGATAGCGGTCAAAATTATCCTTAGTTACCTAAGAAGACTAAGGAAATCTTTCTTAGTTATGGAAGTGATAAAGAGTTTGTCATAAAGGGTTACGTTGATGCAAGCTTTAACACCAGTTCAGATGACTCTGAGTCTCAATCTGGATACATATTGAAAGTGGGAGCAATTAACTGGAGTAGCTCCATGCAGGGCATTGTAGACATAGAAACTTGCAAAATACATATGGATCTGAATGTGGTAGACCCGTTGACTAAACCTCTCTCACAAGCAAGACATGATCATACCTTAGTACTCTTTGAGTATTAATCACATGGTGATGTGAACTAGATTATTGACTCTAGTAAACTCTTTGGGTGATTAGTCACATGGCGATATGAACTATAGGTGTTAATCACATGGCGATGTGAACTAGATTATTGACTCTAGTGCAAGTGGGAGACTGAAGGAAATATGCCGTAGAGGCAATAATAAAGTTGTTACTTTATATTTCCTTATTCATGATAAAGATTTATTATTCATGCTAGAATTGTATTGATCGGAAACCTAAATACATGTGTAAATACATAAACAAACACCATGTACCTAGTGAGCCTCTACTTGACTAGCTCGTTGATCAAAGATGGTTAAGGTTTCCTAACCATGGACATGAGTTGTTATTTGATAACGGGATCACATCATTAGGAGAATGAAGTGATGGACAAGACCCATTCGTTAGCTTAGCATAATGATCGTTCAGTTTATTGCTATTGCTTTCTTCATGTCAAATACATATTCCTTCGACTATGAGATTATGCAACTCCCGGATACCAGAGGAATAACTAGTGTGCTATCAAATGTCATAACGTAACTGGGTGATCTTGAAGATGCTCTACAGGTATCTCTGAAGGTGTTTGTTGAGTTGGCATGGATCAAGAATAGGATTTGTCACTCTGAGTTTCACAGAGGTATCCTGGACCCTCTCGGTAATACACATCATATGCTTGCAAGCAAACGACTAAGGAGTTAGTCATGAGGTGATGTATTACGGAACCAGTAAAGTGACTTGCCGGTAACGAGATTGAACTAGGTATAGAGATACCGACGATCGAATCTTGGGCAAGTAACATACCGATGACAAAGGGAATTAGGTATGTTGTCATAATGGTTTGACCGATAAAGATCTTCATAGAATATGTACGAGCCAATATGGGCATCCAGGTTCCGCTATTGGTTATCGGCCGGAGAGGTGTCTCGGTCATGTCTACATAGTTCTCGAACTCGTAGGGTCCGCATGCTTAACATTCGATGATGATATTGTATTATATGAGTTATGTGATTTGGTGACCAAATGTTGTTTGGAGTCCGAGATGAGATCACGGACATGACGACGAGTCTCAAAATGGTCGAGAGGTAAAGATTGATATATAGGACGATAGTCTTCAAACACCAGAAGTGTTCCGGAGGGTACCTGTGTCGATGTCTTGGGAACAGGGGTCCCCAGATTTGCCTGCCTGCGGCCTGCAGCCTGGCTCCACCAGTGGCGCAGTATAGCCCGTCTTCATCAACCCAACACTCAAGACCCTCGCGAGGGGCCAAGCCTCGCGGGGCGGACGGCACAAGGCCTCCTTAGGAGCGGCCTCACCAGGCAGGCTCGCGAGGAGGCGGAGAGATCAAGGCAAGGGGTACCTCGCGAGGTTCCCATGATGCAAGCCATGATGACCAAGGCCAGGCGGGCGCCAGCCCGTGCAATGTCCTCGTTTCCCCTTTGGTGCTAAGGGGGCAAGCGCAGGGGCGGAGTACTGAGGCATCAGGCAAAGGTTTCCATATCGGTGCAACAAGACCAAGGCCAGCAGGACGGCAGGATGGAGGTCATCATGGAGCCCAAGACGACGTCATCACCAGCGCCTTTGACAGGCGAAGACCACCTTTAGTCAGGATAGCTTGTACTAGCTGCCCCCTTCAAAATGGCCGTTGTTATATCCCTTCCTGCTCAATATGTGGGAAGAGGACCAGGGCCTCTATAAATAGGTCTAGCCACCATAGTAGAAGGGAGGAGTTAAGTTCATCTACACACCACAGCGAGGTTGTTCTTCCCTTGTACTATTCATCATCAGCCCAAGAGGCAATCCACCACACCACACAAACGGTGGCCCGAACCTGTATAAATCTTGTGTCTCTTGTGCTGTGAGTTCATCGTGCTAGCTTAGATATCGCGGCGAGGTTGAGGGCGTGTTTCGGTAGGAGGAAATCTTCGTGCGCACCCCAGTATTCGGACCTTAAGGGCTTTGCCGGAACCCGATATCCGACATTTGGCACGCCAGGTAGGGGTGCGTCGGAGCTCTTCCTTTCGTCGACCCGCTCTCCACCAACACCGTGCTTCGTCTTCATGGCGGACATCGCGCTTCCGGCTCAGGCGGCCAGCGCCAGCGCTGGGGCCAGGGGGCTTCGAGCCTTGTCCCCCGCCTTACGGCAGGTGCAGTGGCCGCACAAGTTCAAGCCAGAGATGCTGCTACTTCTTGAGCTTGTGTTGGTTTTCCTTGAAGAGGAAAGGGTGATGCAGCAGTAGTAGTGTAAGTATTTCCCTCAGTTTTTGAGAACCAAGGTATCAATCCAGTAGGAGGCTCCTCAAAAGTCCCACGCACCTACACAAACAAACAAGAACTCGCAACCAACGCAATAAAGGGGTTGTCAATCCCTTCACAACCACTTGCGAAAGTGAGATCTGATAGAGATAAGATGATAAGATAAATATATTTTTGGTATTTTATAATATAGATTGGAAAAGTAAAGATGCAAATAAAAGTAGATTGAAAGATTATATGATATAAGATAGACCCGGGGGCCATAGGTTTCACTAGTGGCTTCTCTCAAGATAGCATAAGTATTATAGTGGGTGAACAAATTACTGTCGAGCAATTGATAGAAAAGCGAATAATTATGAGATTATCTAGGCATGATCATGTATATATATAGGCATCACGTCCGTGACAAGTAGACTGACTCCTGCCTGCATCTACTACTATTACTCCACACATCGACCGCTATCCAGCATGCATCTAGAGTATTAAGTTCATAAAGAACAGAGTAACTCATTAAGAAAGATGACATGATGTAGATGGATAAACTCATGCAATATGATATAAACCCCATCTTTTTATCCTCGATGGCAACAATACAATACGTGCCCTGCTGCCCCTGCTATCACTGGGAAAGGACACCGCAAGATTGAACCCAAAGCTAAGCACTTCTCCCAATGCAAGAAAGATCAATCTAGTAGGCCAAACCAAACTGATAATTCGAAGAGACTTGCAAAGATAACTTAATCACACATAAAAGAATTCAGAGGAGATTCAAATATTTCTCATAGATAAACTTGATCATAAACCCACAATTCATCGGATCTCGACAAACGCACTACAAAAAGAGTTACATCGAATAGATCTCCAAGAAGATCAAGGAGAACATGGTATTGAGATTCAAAGAGAGAGAAGAAGCCATCTATCTAATAACTATGGACCCGAAGGTCTGTGGTAAACTACTCACAACTCATCAGAGAGGCTATGGTGTTGATGTAGAAGCCCTCTGTGGTTGACTCCCCCTCCGACGGAGCGCCGGCGAAGGCTCCAAGATGGGATCTCATGGATACAGAAGGTTACGGTAGTGGAAATAGTTTTTAGTGGTTGCCTTTGATGTTCTTGGTGTATGTGGGTATATATAGGAGGAAGAAGTAGGTCGGTGGATGCCCGAGGGGCCCACGAGATAGGGGGGCATGCCCAGTAGGGGGCGCGCCCTCCACCCTCGCGGCTTCCTCGATTGCTTCTTGACTTGCACTCCAAGTCCTATGGATCACGTTTGTTCCAAAAAGATCGCTCCCGAAGGTTTCATTCAGTTTGGACTCCGTTCGATATTCCTTTTCTTTGAAACACTGAAATAGGCAAAAAAACAGCAATATGGGCTGGGCCTCCGGTTAGTAGGTTAGTCCCAAAAATGATACAAAAGTACAAAGTAAAGCCCATAAACATCCAAAACGGGTAATATAATAGCATGGAACAATAAAAAGTTATAGATACGTTGGAGACGTATCAAGCATCCCCAAGTTTAATTCCTGCTCGTCCTCGAGTAGGTAAATGATAAAAACAGAATTTTTGATGTGGAATGCTACCTAGCATAATTCTCAATGTAATTTTCTTTATTGTGGCATGAATGTTCAGATCCAAATGATTCAAAATAAAAGTTCATATTGACATAAGAAATAGTAATACTTCTAGCATACTAATGAAAGCAATCATGCCTTCTCAAAATAACATGGCTAAAGAAAGTTCATCCCTACAAAATCATATAGTTAGGCTATGCTTCATTTTTGTCACACAAAAATGCTCCCATCTTATACACCCCCGATGACAAGCCAAGCAATTGTTTCGTACTTCAATAATCTCAAACTTTTTCAACTTTCACGCAATACATGAGCGTGAGCCATGGATATAACACTATGGGTGGAATAGAATATGATGATGGAGGTTGTGTGGAGAAGACAAAAAAAGGAGAAAGTCTCACATTGACGAGGATAATCAACGGGCTATGGAGATGCCCATCAATTGATGTCAACACGAGGAGTAGGGATTGCCATGCAACGGATGCACTAGAGCTATAAATGTATGAAAGCTCAACAAAAAGAACTAGTGGGTGTGCACCCAACTTGCTTGTCACGAAGACCTAGGGCATTTTGAGGAAGCCCATCATAGGAATATACAAGCCAAGTTCTATAATGAGAAATTCCCACTAGTATATGAAAGTGACAACATATGAGACTCGCAAGGTAAAGAACATGGTGCTACTTTGAAGCACAAGTGTGGAAAAAAGATAGTAACATTGCCCCCTTTTTATTTTCCTTTTTTGGGCCTTTTTTATTTGGCCTTTTTTTATTTTTTATTTTTTATTTGGGGGCAATGCTCTAATAATGATGATCATCACACTTCTATTTATTTACAACTCATAAATTACAACTCAAAACTAGAATAAGGTATGACTCTATATGAATGCCTCCGGCGGTGTACCGGGATGGGCAATGAATCAAGATTGACATGTATGAAAATTTATGCATGGTGGCTTTGCCACAAATACGATGTCAACTACATGATCACACAAGGCAATATGACAATGATAATGTGTGTCATGATGATAAACAGAACGGTGGAAAGTTGCATGGCAATATATCTCGGAATGGCTATGGAAATGCCATAATAGGTAGGTATGGTGGCTGTTTTGAGGAAGATATAAGGAGGTTTATGTGTGATAGAGCATATCGTATCATGGGGTTTGGATGCATCGGCGAAGTTTGCACCAACTCTCAAGGTGAGAAAGGGCAATGCACGGTACCGAAGAGGCTAGCAATGATGGAAGGGTGAGAGTGCGTATAATCCATGGACTCAACATTAGTCAAAAGAACTCATATACTTATTGCAAAAATCTACAAGTCATCAAAAATCAAGCACTACGCACATGCTTCTAGGGGGATAGATTGGTAGGAAAAGACCATCGCTCGTCCCCCACCGCCACTAATAAGGATGCACAATCTAAGAACACCTCATGTTTCAAATTTGTTACACAACTTTAACCATACATGCATGCTACGGGACTTGCTAGCTTCAACACAAGCATTCTTTAAGTTCATAATCACCCAACTAGCTTGACTTTAATATCACTACCTCCATATCTCAAAACAATTATCAAGTATCAAATTGATCATAGCATCCAATTCACTTCCTATGATAGTTTTTATTATACCCAACTTGGATGCCCACCATTCTAGGACCAATTTTATAACCATAGCAAATACCATGCTGTTCTAAGAGACTCTCAAAATAATATAAGTGAAGCATGAAAGAGTTACAATTTGTACAAAATTAAGCCACCACCGCGCTCTAAAAGATATAAGTGAAGCACTAGAGCAAAAACTATCTAGCTCAAAAGATATAAGTGAATCACATAGAGTATTCTAATAAATTCCAATCAAGTGGGTTTCTCCCAAAAGGTGTGTACAGCAAGGATGATCGTGGAAAACTAAAAAGCAAAGACTAATATCATACAAGACACTCCAAGCAAAACACATATCATGTGGTGAATAAAAATATAGCTCCAAGTAAAGTTACCGATAAACGAAGACGAAAGAGGGCCTTCCGGGGGCATCCCCAAGCTTAGGCTTTTTGCTATTCTTGCATATCTGCCATGGGCATCCCCAAGCTTAGGCTTTTGCCACTCCTTATTCCATAGTCCATCAAATCTTTACCCAAAAACTTGAAAACTTCACAACACAAAACTTAACAGGAAATCTCATAAGCTCCGTTAGTGAAAGAAAGAAAAACCAACACATAAGGTACTGTAATGAACTCATTCTTTATTTATATTGGTTTTAAACCTACTGTATTTCAACTTTTCTATGGTTCATACCCTTACATACTAGCCATAGATGCATCAAAATAAGCAAACAACACATGAAAAACAGAATCTGTCAAAAACAGAACAGTCTGTAGCAATCTGTATCTCTCGAATACTTCTGGAACTCTGAAAATCCTACCAAAATAGGAATTCCTGGGAAATTTGTCTATTGATCTACAGCAAAATGAATCAACGCAAAAGCTCGTTTCTGTGAATTACTAAAATTATTTTTGTGCGCGCAAAGTTTCTGTTTTTCAGCAGAATCAAATTAACTATCACCGTAGGTTATCCTATAGGTTCTACTTGGCACAAACACTAATTAAAACATGAAAACACATCTAAACAGAAGCTAGATGAAATATTTATTAAATAAGAGAAAGGAAAAATATTGGGTTGTCTCCCAACAAGCGCTTTTCTTTAAAGCCTTTTTAGCTAGGCATTGAGATTTCAATGATGCTCACATGAAAGACAAGAATTGAAGCATGAAGAGAGCATCATAAAACATGTGAAAAACACACTTAAGTCTAACATACTTCCTATGCCTAGGTTTTTTTATAAGCAAACAAATTATCAAGGCAAGTAAAAACTAGCATATGCAAGGAAGAAGACGATAGCAATCTCAACATGAAGAGAGGTAATTTAGTAACATGAAAATTTCTACAACCATATTTTCCTCTCTCATAATAATTACATGTAGGATCATAAGCAAATTCAACAAAATAGCTACCACATAACATATTCTCAACATGATCCACATGCATGCAAAGTTGACACTCTTCCAAAATAGTGGGATTAACATTAACTAAAGTCATGACCTCTCCAAACCCACTTTTATCAAAAATACCGTAAGATTGGACATACTCCAAATATGTGGGATCTAAAGTTGACACTCTTCCAAACCCACTTTCAATATTATTGCAAACACTATTATCAATCTCATATTCATCATGGGGCTTAAATAAATTTTCAAGATTATAAGAAGAATCACCCCAATCATGATCATTGCAACAAGTAGTAGACATAGCAAAATTAGCATCCCCATGCTTAGGGTTTTGCATATTATTAGCACAATTGACATCAATAGAATTTGTAATAAAATCATTGCAATCATGCTTTTTATTCAAAGATCTATCATGAATCGCTTCATAAAGTACTTCATCACAATTTTCAGATTCACGAATTTCAAGCAAAACCTCATAAAGATAATCTAGTGCACTCAACTCACTAGCAATAGGTTCATCATAATTGGATATCTTAAAGAGATTCGCAAGTGGATGAGGATACATAGACTTTTAGCAAGCAAAGATGCAAGAAAAAAGAAGGTACATGGTAACACGAGATCGAACGGAAGGAGGGCGAAGAAAAGGCAAGGGTGAAGTGGGGGAGAGGAAAACGAGAGACAAATGGAAAATAATGTAATGTGAGGGAGATGAGTTTGTGATGGGTACTTGGTATGTCTTGACTTGAGTGAAGACCTCCCCGTCAACGACGCCAGAAATCCTTCTTGCTACATCTTGAGCTTGTGTTGGTTTTCCTTGAAGAGGAAAGGGTGATGCAGCAATAGTAGCGTAAGTATTTCCCTCAGTTTTTGAGAACCAAGGTATCAATCCAGTAGGAGGCTCCTCAAAAGTCCCATGCACCTACACAAACAAACAAGAACTCTCAACCAACGCAATAAAGGGGTTGTCAATCCCTTCACGGCCACTTGCGAAAGTGAGATCTGATAGAGATAAGATGATAAGGTAAATATATTTTTGGTATTTTATATTATAGATTGGAAAAGTGAAGATGCAAATAAAAGTAGATTGAAAGCTTATATGATAAAAGATAGACCCGGGGGCCATAGGTTTCACTAGTGGCTTCTCTCAAGATAGCATAAGTACTACAGTGGGTGAACAAATTACTGTCGAGCAATTGATAGAAAAGCGAATAATTATGAGATTATCTAGGCATGATCATGTATATAGGCATCACGTCTGTGACAAGTAGACCGACTCCTGCATGCATCTACTACTATTACTCCACACATCGACCGCTATCCAGCATGCATCTAGAGTATTAAGTTCATAAAGAACAGAGTAACGCATTAAGAAAGATGACATGATGTAGAGGGATAAACTCATGCAATATGATATAAATCCCATCTTTTTATTCTCGATGGCAACAATACAATAGGTGCCTTGCTGCCCTTGTTGTCATTGGGAAAGGACACCGCAAGATTGAACCCAAAGCTAAGCACTTCTCCCAATGCAAGAAAGATCAATCTAGTAGGCCAAACCAAACTGATAATTCGAAGAGACTTGCAAAGATAACTTAATCACACATAAAAAAAATTCAGAGGAGATTCAAAGAGTTACATCGAATAGATCTCCAAGAAGATCAAGGAGAACATGGTATTGAGATTCAAAGAGAGAGAAGAAGCCATCTAGCTAATAACTATGGACCCGAAGGTCTGTGGTAAACTACTCACAACTCATTGAAGAGGCTATGGTGTTGATGTAGAAGCCCTTCGTGGTTGATTCCCCCTCTGGCGGAGCGCCGGCGAAGGTTCCAAGATGGGATCTCGCGGATACAGAAGGTTATGGTGGTGGAAATAGTTTTTCGTGGTCGCCTTTGATGTTCTCGGGGTATGTGGGTATATATAGGAGGAAGAAGTAGGCCGGTGGACGCCCGAGGGGCCCATGAGATAGTGGGGCGCGCCCAGTAGGGGGGGCGCCCTCCACCCTCGTGGCTTCCTCGATTGCTTCTTGACTTGCACTCCAAGTCCTCTGGATCACGTTTGTTCCAAAAAGATCGCTCCCGAAGGTTTCATTCCGTTTGGACTCCGTTTGATATTCCTTTTCTTCGAAACACTGAAATAGGCAAAAAAACAGCAATACGGGTTGGGCCTCCGGTTAGTAGGTTAGTCCCAAAAAATGATATAAAAGTATAAAGTAAAGCCCATAAACAGCCAAAACGGGTAATATAATAGCATGGAACAATCAAAAATTATAGATACGTTGGAGACGTATCAGATGCCACCGCGCTACGACGGCGTGGCAGACCCGCTGGTTTTCCTGTTGGCATACGAGGAGGCCGTCCTTAAGGCCGGGGGCGATGACAAGTTTATGGCTAACTGGCTTCCCATGGCCCTCACTGGCGTCCCCCGCGCTTGGCTGCTCAACCTGCCGGCGTCTTCTATGGCCTCCTGGGAGGAACTGCGCGACCTCTTCCTTGCCCACTACGCAGCGCCGGCACCCCGGTCGTCGCAGCTCTCCTGGGCGGCTCGCAGGCGCCACCCTCAGATCGCCATGCCAAGCCGTTCTTTCACCAGATCAGCATCGTCCTCGCGCGACAAGGAGATTCCCCGGGTTGGGTGGCGCCCAAGGCCGACCTGACCTTCAACTCGGAAGATCACCCCATCAACACCGCCTGCATGCCCACCATCTACCAGGTGGCTGTCACCAAAACCCTCATCGACGGTGGTGTCGGCCTCAACGTGCTCTCGGTGGAGGCCTTCAGCCTCCTCCATGTAACGCTGGAACGGCTCCGACCCAGCAAGCCCTTCTCGGGCGTCGGAGGCGGTTCCTCTAGTTCCCTAGGGGCTACCGCTACCTCTACGTCGCCATCGACAAGTTCACTAACTGGGCGGAGGTGGAAGCCGTACACACCATCCTAGCCGGGTCCGCGGTCAAGTTCATCAAGGGCCTCGTGAGCCGGTTTGGGGTCCCTAACCGCATCATCACCGACAACGGTTCACAGTTCACGAGCAATCTCTTCAAAATGTACTGTGCTAACCTTGGAACGCAGATCTTCTACGCTTCGGTGGCGCACCCCTGGAGAACGGCCAGGCCGAATGTGCTAACGCGGAGGTCCTGAGGGGCCTCAAGACCAGGACCTTCAAGAAGAAGCTGGAGGCCTGCGGCAGGGGCTGGCACGACGAGCTCCAGTCCGTGCTATGGTCCATCTGCACTACCACCACCAAGCCAACGGGTGAGACCCCGTTCTTCCTCGTCTATAGAGCAGAAGCGGTTCTCCCTCACGAGGTCAGGCGTCGCTCCGCGTGGGTCCTGATGTTTGATGAGGCGCAGCAGGACGCCATGCAGGGGATGGACCTCGTGCTGGGGGAGGAACGCCGTCATCAAGCCACACTACGGGCGGCAAGGTACCAGCAGGCGCTGCGGCGGTACCACTGTCGCAACATATGCCCCAGAACGCTCGAGGTAGGTGACCTCGTCCTAAGGCGCGTGCTCTCCAGGGAAGGGCTGCACAAGCTCTCACCCATGTGGGAGGGCCCGTTCGAGGTCGTCCACATTTCCAGGCCTGGCGCCCGGCGCCTGGAGACCCAGGACGGGGTACCCATCCCGAACGCCTGGAACATCCAGCACCTCCGGAAGTTTTACCCATGAAGAAAGGCCCGATGCCTATGAAGAAGGCCCAGTGCTTGTGAAGCTCGTGCCTGAAGAAAGGCCCGATGCCTGTGAAGACGGCCCAGTGCCTATGAAGCTCGCTGCCTGAAGAAAGGCCCGGTGCCTGTGAAGAAGGCCAAGTGCCTATGAAGCTCGCCGCCCGTGACACTCTCACGTAATAATGAGTGGGGTTGTACACGCCCCGGAGTCTCAGGAGTGCCTCCCTTGGGCCTCGGGGGCTCCCTCCCACACCCAGTGGCAGCACTTAGCTCCGCGCTGGTGAGAAGACGTCGAAGACTAGACTAGGTTGCGGACGCGGCTTTTTCATTTGCTTTCCGCAGTTGGCTCGCTCTTCCTTGTTTGAACCTTGATTAAAGTTGGTTCTAGTGTTCTTTGTTGGTTCTTTTCCGTCGTCTTCTGCCTCCGTTTTCTGTCTTCAAGCTCTTTGTCTGACTTGCTCTCTCTCGCAAGCCTCGCGAGGGGGCTGTACGAGCGCCCTCGCGAGCCCTTTTCTTCTGATTTTCGCAAGGCGTTCTCGTTCGAGTTCGCAGCAGGAGCATCCCTCTCAGTCAGTGCCCCTCGGGTACCGCGACATGAAGCGTCGGGCCACGGCCAGCAGCCCTTGCGACCAAGGTTCGGAAAATGGTAGTCTTTCAACAAGTTTTTGCAGCTCTAAAGGCACCCGGCGAGGCCTGAAGCAGGCACCTCGTGAGGCGGAAACCACTTCAAACGTACCGAGCTAAGTTATTCCTACACGCAAACATATACCAACGACGCCATGGCACAGCACAAAAACAATAAATACGGCATGGTAACTAGGAAACCATAGTTTGTTGCACGCCCCCATGGGGCCCCATACTTGTCCCTCTCAATGCAGGAAGGAAGGAAAACAAAACAAAAGCAGCACGTGCCATGCATTAGTTCGTGAGGAGGGATCTACGGCGACCTCCTGAGCTCAGCCAGACTCCACCTCACGCTTCACCGAAGCGTTGCGACGGGACACCCCGCTGCCACCCTCAAGGCGGACACGGTGGTGCGGTGGTTGATCATAGCCACCGCTGGAGGAGCTGTCGCCAGAGGAGGAGCCGTCGTAGCTTGACGAGCTGCGGTCGACGCCGGGAGCGGGTTCGCCTTCACCCTCGTCATGGCCATCGCCAAGTCCGAGCACCTCGTCGCCGTTGTTGTCTTCGAGGCAGCACCCAACGCAATGGCCATGCCCTCTGAACACCCTCACATAGAGGGTCGCGTTGCTATCATAACTGAAGTGGAGGGTGCATGACCTGCCCAGGCCGCACGCACGGGCATACGTCTGCCAGCCTCGGGCTAAGGCTGCTTTGCCGGTGACGAAGACCTCCACCGCGACCCAAGAGGCCTTGCTGCAGCAGCCATCCGCCTGCAACCAGAGCCCGCCTGGACCAGCGGCCGGCAGCTCACCGATGAAGAAGCGCGGAAGCTGAATCCAGTTGCTGGCCGGGTTATCCGACCACACGACGAACTCCGGCAGCACCTCCGTCGAGTGAAAGCGCGGCCGGGGAGGCCACGCAGCCACAACACGCCTTCCCCCACCAACCGGGCTGCCTTGACATGGGCGACCACCACCACGTGAAGGGCCACCGCCGCGACCGCAGGAAGCCACGACAGGGGTCGCAGAGTGCTTGCAAGGGCGACTGCGCGCCACGCTTGGGCGAAGGGGAACCAGGCCCTTCCTGGCGAGCCTTCCCCTTCTCCGCGGCCGAAAACCTCTTCACGGGCGCCATGAGGGACACTACAAGCAACGGAGCAAGGGAGGAAAAGCGAGCGGAATGGTAAGAGATGGGCAACGGGGGCTATCGCCCCTCCCCATTTATAGCCCAAGGAAGGCCGACCATCGACCTCCACGGTCGCAAGTAATGATGACCTTTTTTGCATGCAGCAGGGACTCGTCAAATCGGGCAGTTGCCGAGGCAGCGTGGGGAAGCGGAGACACCCACGTCCAATCAGTCGCCACGCATCGACCAAGGCTACAGACTGTTGGGGCCCGCGGCACTCTGCACTTGCCCTTTGGCTTTGCAACTAAGCCAAGTCTGAGCGCGCCTTGGGCCCGGGGGCTACTAGCGGTGTTCTGGGAGCGGGGGTCCCCAGACTTGCCTGCCTGCGGCCCGTGGCGTGGCTCCACCAGTTGCCCAGTATGTCTCATCTTCATCAACCCAACACTCAAGACCCTCGTGAGGGGCCAAGCCTTGCGGGGTGGACGACACAAGGCCTCCTCAGGAGCGGCCTCACCAGGCAGGCTCGCGAGGAGGCGGAGAGATCAAGGCAAGGGCTACCTCGCGAGATTCCCATGATGCAATCCATGACGACCAAGGCCAGGCGGGCGCCAGGCCGTGCAGTGTCCTTGTTTCCCCTTTGGTTCTAAGGGGGCAAGCGCAGGTGTGGAGTACCGAGGCATCAGGCAAAGGTTTCCATATCGGTGCAACAATACCAAGGCCAACAGGACGGCAGGATGGAGGTCATCGTGGAGCCCAGGACGGCGTCATCACCAGCGCCTTTAACAGGCGAAGACCACCTTTAGTCAGGATAGCTTGTACTAGCTATCCCCCTTCAAAATGGCCGTTGTTTGATCCCTTCCCGCTCAATATTTGGGAAGAGGACCAGGGCCTCTATAAATAGGGCTAGCCACCATAGTAGAAGGGAGGAGTTAAGTTCATCTACACACCACACCAGCACAAGAACACCTCTCCTCGCGAGGTTGTTCTTCCCTTGTACTGTTCATCATCAGCCCAAGAGGCAATCCACCACACCACACACATGAGTAGGGTATTACACCTCAACAGTGGACCGAACCTGTATAAATCTTGTGTCTCTTGTGTTGTGAGTTCATCGTGCTAGCTTAGAGATCGCGGCGAGGTTGAGGGCGTGTTTCGGTAGGAGGAAATCTTCGTGCGCACCCCAGTGTTCGAAACTTAAGGGTTTTGACGGAACCCAATATCCGACAACCGGGTACATATCGGGTCACCGGTAGGGGTTCCGGGCAACCCCCGGCAAAAGATATGGGCCTTATGGGCCAAGAGGGGAAACGCACCAGCCACAAGGGGCTGGTGCCCCCCCCCCCATATGATCCGAACCAGAGGAGAAGGAAAGAGGGGAAGGGAGAAGGAAAGGGGGGATTCGGCCTCCCCCTTCCTTCCCTCCTCCCTCCTCTTTCCTTCCCCCTCTGGAAAACAAGGAAGGGGGGCGCCGGCCATGGGAAGACTCCAAGTAGGATTCAGCCTACTTGGGTGCCTCCTTGGCTGCCTCCCCTCCCTCTCCCACCTATATATATGTGGGGGGCCCTAGCACACTCCAGACAATTGTTTAGCCATGTGCGGCGTCCCCCTCCACCGTCTACACCCCCGGTCATATTTTCGTAGTGCTTAGGCGAAGCCCTGTG
The DNA here is from genome assembly GCF_002162155.2 of Triticum dicoccoides. Classification (NCBI taxonomy): domain Eukaryota; kingdom Viridiplantae; phylum Streptophyta; class Magnoliopsida; order Poales; family Poaceae; genus Triticum; species Triticum dicoccoides. Next base: position 228,239,401 of record NC_041385.1, on the reverse strand, counting down.
AGGATCACTTCACCATCACTGTCACCACACCATCGTGCTGACGGAACTCATCTACTACCTCGACGTCTTGCTAGATCAAGAAGGCAAGGGACGTCACCGAGTTGAACGTGTGCAGAACGCGGAGGTGTCGTGCGTTCGGTGCTTGATCGGTTCCGGAAGTTCGACTACATCAACTGCGTTGAGAAACGCTTCCGCTTACGGCCTACGAGGGTACGTAGACACACCCTCCCCCTCATTGCTATGCATCTCCATGGATAGATCATTGCGTATGCGTAGAATTTTTTTTGTTTTCAATGCAACATTTCCCAACAAGTATCTGCAAAGACATTTTCATTCGGTTCCGAAAACTTGACACCGCAAATCAACTCTGGGATGCCATCAAGAATGTTCATGAAGAATTCATTACCAGAACTAATTCCCACACTAAAATGCTTCGTGCTATGTTTGCTGGTTTCAGAAGTCTTAGTAAGGAAAGTGCTATGGAACTCACTGATCGATTGACAAATGTTGTTGAAAGACTTCATCAACGTGGAGTTACAGATATCAATGATAGAGATGTAGTCAGCAAGCTACTGAGTGCTCTTAATGCAACATTCGTTCCAATCATAGCTGAGATCAAGCAAAGACTAGACTATGAAGAACCTCACTACGCCGAGATCATGACACTATCATCCATTCACGAAGAAAGGATGGAACTTGAAAATGCAGATCAAGAATCTTCTTCGAAAAGTGAAGGGAAATTCTTTCACACTATGGTAGTTCACACGAAGAAGATGTCGAGAATCAACACACTATCACAAGGGAACTGGAAATGCTTATAGAAAGTGATCTCAGAAGGCAGACACTGTGTCTCACAAATGATGACGAATTTTACTTGCCTGAATCTTCAAGAAAGTTACCTCCGAAAGAAATGAAGTGCTTCAAGTGCAAACAGTTCGGTCATCACATAGTAGACTGTCCATGCTCGGATGCAAAACCTAGCAACATATGTATCTTCACGAAAATGGATTCACTTGAGTGGATCGTCACACTAAGCTCTCGAAGAAAAATGAATCTTCCCCTTCCTCTTCGACGAGACCAGTCATTGACGTGAAAGCCAGAGCAAACATTGAATCTAACATGAAGAAAATATCGCCATTGAATAGAGCTTGTGCTGATATGAACTTGGAATCAGAAGATGAGACATCCGAATTTGAATCTGAATCTGAAGAGCTTCTCAGAAGGCTAGGAAGAAGCAATGCCTTCATTGCCTATGGATCTTCTGAGAAATCACTCGAATCAGACATTGATGACAATGCTTCAAGTGATGATGAACCCATTACATTCTGCCTAATGGCAAAAACCTCAAAGGATCAGGTATCAGCTAAACACCGAAAGTCTATGACTGAATATTCTCCTGAATACCTTGCATATGCTAAACTGGTTAAGATTGCTAAATCTCAACAAGATAAGCTTGAAAAACTTGAGAATAATCTTAGGAAAACCGAAGGATTACTGGTCGAAGAGGTGGAGAAGAATCAAAAGTTGATCGAAGAGCATGATGCTTTTTCTCCAACCATTGATGATCTTTCCAACCGATATGATTCCCTTACAGTCGACTACAAGAGTTTATCAGATGAACTCCTTAACAGGAATCAAGAACTCGAGTCACTGAAAGAGTCTCATAACGAGCTTGCGAAAGAAAAAGCTTCTTTCTTCGTCGAGCAATCTAAATCGCTTCTTGATGATTTTGTGCTTCCTTGCTTAAAATGCCTAGAATGTAGCAATGCTGAAACATCTACTGCTATCATCAAGAATATCGCAACTACTACGAATGATAATTCTAACCCCTCTACCGAGGAAATTTTTGCTCTCTCTGATGAAAATTGCTGATTAAAGAACTTGCTTGAGACAGGAATGCTAAAGAGTCTCAAAGGGCATCAAACTGTCTGTGATGCGCTCAAGAAGTCTATACTGCACAAAAACCCTTGAAAGGAAGGTTTAGGTTTCAAAAAAAAACTCAACATCGATGGTACCTACTGGACCCCCGAGCAATATCCTCAAACGAGTTGGGTTCTTGCTAAAAGTAAAACTCTCGAACCTGAAACTTTGTCTGCATATGACTCACCCATTTCTGTTGTCTCCGACGAGTCTGATGACTCAAACTTCAAGTTTTATAAACAACAGAATGGTAAGGTTTTGGCTTGGTATGTTGGAACTAACTGCAGGTGTGGCTCACCCAAGATGCAAATCTGGGTGAAGAAGTGCATGATTGAAAATTTATCTGTCACAACTAACTTGAATATGCAGAATGATTTTCGACGAGGAAATAGTTATCATTTGTAGTTTGAAAATGAAACTTCCTTGAATGGATATCGGTCAAACCTTCGACAGAAGGAGTACATTCGTACTTCCTCGAATCATTATACTCATATATATGGAAACAAGTTCAATGCTTATTCATATGATTACTCTCGAAATGCACAGGTGAATTACATATCTGACCAAAGAAATGTCCCTGCTCAATCTAAGCAAATGAGATGCTCATTTCCCATGCAACTGTGGGTTGCGAAAAAGAACTACCCCTTCTTGTAGGATGTATATCACGGATTCTACTCGTCATATCCTTAGCCATGAGATCATTATTGTTGGTGCTCGGTTCTGGTGTTTATTTGCTTTCATTTGAGAGGTTGTATTTTTTTCGACGTGTTTGTCTTTCATCCGATGAACAACTCACTCATAGTTCTGCTTCGTTGTGTTTCCTCTTTTTTGATTGAGTGATTTGTTTCGGACCCTGTTATCCCTCTACTCCTCTTCCAATCTATGTTGTCCGTCATAAGCATGCAATTTGATCTGAAGAAAATTTTTGTCCGACGTCCTTGGTCATGAAAGAAATCGACTTCAAACTTTAATATGTTTTGGCGCTTGCCCTTCTTCAAACCTATTGGCCTCCCACTCGTCCTGAGTTTTTCGCAGGAAATGGTTGCCACGTGCCCATGATCCCCACGATCGTAATCGCGTCTGCTGAATGTGGAACGTCCTGCTTCTAAGGACCGTAGATTTCGGAGAGGTGGTTCTGCTGGCTAGCTATAAATACCCCTCCTGGGTCATCTTCCTTGTTTCTTCCGCATCCCTCATATCCACTTCCTCTTGAGCCCTAGCTCGAAGCAACTCTGGCGATGTGCCTTGCCGTGGGACTCCGGTGAAGTCTCGTCGTAGTTGATCATGCCCGTGCGGTAATCTTCCTCTCCGCATAGCCGTAGTTGATCTATGCTTGCAAGTTAGGGCGCCTAGATCCGAAACTGCTCCTACTCCCTCCTATGTTCGTAGGGCAGTTCATACCGACACCATTTCTTTTGATTTTTTTTCTCTGCAGTAGATCTTTAGGATTCATTAGGTTATGACTGGTACGGTTTGTAGATTTTCCCTCGTTCTAGTTCTTCTCGATCTAGGGTTCAGGAGCACTTATCCGAAAGATTAGATAGGTTTGACGAGTTGGCTAGGTTAAAATCTATCAAAGATACCTTCTCTAAGTATGCCATGGATTCCGATGCTCCTTCCAAAAAATATTCATTTTCATTTAAAAATACTTCTGTGCATGTTTATGACCCTAGCCCAGTTTCCCCCTTATCTATTCTTTTCACAAGTTGGCCATGGCACAGAGTTCAGATGAGTATACAGATTCTGAAGGAGAACTGCCTCAGCCACCACCAAGGTCAGACCAAATGAGATTGACTGGTGGAGGAAAATCATCAAAGCCACCAAAGAAGAAATCCGAGTCTGAATCTGAAGAAGATGATGAAGAAATTCCCTCTGCTCATAGTCAACCCGAGGATGAATTGGTCACTGGCGCCCTAACCATGTTCTCCAATGGAAATCCAAAGAAGGGTGGTCGTGGCAGAGAGAAGAATACCATTGCTGAGATGTCTGAACTAGATGGACACAAAACTCCACCTGGAGTTGAAACAACTACGGAACAAAATAACAGACTGCAAACGATCGTCATCACTGGGCAAAGAAATGCTTCAGCTATCAAAACATTCACAAAAAGTATCAGATCTTATTTGCCTTCATGCCGCCATGGAATGACTGCATTACTGAGAATTGCATAGGTCCAGATGATGAAAAAGTAAGGCCACCAGCGCCTCCAACTGCTAACCCTGAATCCCTCAAAACCATAGCTGATTTTCCTGAAGAAGTTGCCAAGAGGGCGAAGGCCACAACCAAGCATGATGCTAGGCTGACAAAGAAAAATCAAGTCGAAGCAAAAAACATCACGCTGACGCAGCAAGATGTGTAGAAGAAAAAGGATCACACATCTGCATCCAAGGGAAGCCAGTCTAGGAAATCCGTTGAAAACTGTTGTCAAGAAATCAAAGAAGGTTCTCTCCAGCTCGTCTGATGAGTCTTCTGATGAGGATAATCCCGATGAAATGCCTATGTATGATCAAAGAGCCATTCTCAACAAGCCTTACAAAACTCCCTCACTAGTGAAAGTTTCAACCCCGCTAATGAAATTACCAAGACATGCACCCACTCAAGTCACTAACAAACCTTCAGGTTCTGCCACTCCTACAACAAAGAGAAAATTGTTGTTTGAAGGAAAAGATAAAGCTTCTACTAAGAAGGCCAAACCAAGTGTTCCTGCTTCAATAGAGGAACAAAAGTATGACTTTAATCTTATGGTTGATGTGATTGAAAGTGCTGCTTACGATGCAAAATCTGCAGATATCAGCAGTATGGGCCTTCCTGGCGATGTTACCAAAATGGTGACAAAACATTTCATCAAGCTAAAGAAAATTACAAAGAAGCTGAATCAGGTTGTTAAGGACAAGCAAACCCTCGAGTAGATGAGGAGAGATGCCAATACTAAATCTGATAGGAAAGGCCTGAACAAAGAGATTATTGAGCTTACAAAGGCACTCAGTGTCATGAGAAATGACAAAATTGATTGGCTCTCGCAACTGAAGATGGATATTTCTCTGCTGTGTGACAAAAGGAATGATTAGAATGAGTGCAAGGCAAATCTCGCTCGAAGGAGAATCAAAGAAGAGAAATGTCAGAAGGCTAAGACAAGAACCAGCAAACCAAAAGGAATCAAGGACCACCGCCTTCAGACTGTGGCTGATATTCCTACTCCATTGCAGCAGATCTCACCTTCGCCATCTCATGAAGATGAACCCATGCAGCAAACTGGCAATCTGGAGGTTATCTTTGCTACTCCAGCAGCCAAAGTACAACCTGATGTGGTTGATATCTTTTTGAACAAGTATGATGAAGAGAATGTCTTGCCTGAGTAGCAACCCCAAGATGATAAAACTGATGAAGAGATAGAGGTTGAGAAGGAAAATCCATCGCCTCTGAAGCAAATGCAAGTTGAGCACTCCGGATCTAATAAGGAGGAGAGTGATAAGATTGGGGGGAGCTAAATGCTTCCCGAGAGAAAACTACCCCGGTCACATCATCTTGTGCCCCTACCCAGATGGATGTTGATCCTGCTCCTGTTTCCACTGAACCACAGTTGGAAAAGGAAGAAAAGAAATTTGAAGAGCCCATGGATCACGAAGGAATTGCTACACCCATTGTACCGCATGCGTCCGAGAAAGAAGCTGTTGTGCCCACTGCCGAACAAAATACTATGAAAGATAAGGCCCTAGTGCCCGAGAATCAGAAAGCCACTGAAGGAGTTCAGCGATCAAAGATGTTTGTCAGTCAGGTACATCAAAGAAGTCAGATAAGTCAAGGAAGCCTCGTGCTCCTCTTAAGCCCATTGAGGACGGTGTGCAAGCACCTGATGATATTCAGACCAGGAATGTGAGTGAAGAACAACTGAAAAATCCTTTGGAAACATTTCCACTGTTCCCAGCTGACGATGGCCCAAATGGTCCTGCATTTAACGAGCAGTTTCATCTTTCGAAACTTGCATTTTTTGGGACTAGTCCTTATGAAGGAGAAAGAACTTCATTGTTGCCAAGGTTCTGGACTAAGTAACAGGTTGTGTATTATGCTCGCATTCTATATGAAAATAATCGCGTTTTCAAGCACCTGATTCTGGATTTTGCTGAGCTCGAAAATTTACCATGCTTCCATCACACCATCGAGCAAATTGAACTAGTCTTCTTGAAGAGTTTCCTTCGCTTCAATCATGGCTGGAATCGTGAAGTGATTCATCAATTCTATGCCACCCTGTATATCTCAGGAGAACTTGGACATAGCTCTACATGGACTCTCGAATGGATGGCAGGAGAGGAAAGGATCAAGTGCTCAGCTAATCAGTTCTTAGCCATGCTAAATCTTCCTCGGTGCGAATTTGATGCTGATCATGAACACATGTTGCACTATTGGGAAGTATCAGAAGCTCAACTTCACATATTGATGGATCCCGAGCTAGTTGGTGATGAATGCATAGAGATAAACCCAAAGAATCTGGCATATGAGAACAAACTACAGTTCTGCATTCTCTGCAATTCCCTCACTCCAACTAACAGGCCAGAAACCATCAATCGCATCGTGGGGAATGCACTGCTCACCACTGCTCAGGGTATTCGCTTTGATGCCTGTGCAGCTGATAGCCCTCAAGCCTTGGAGTCATATGCACTGTAGGTCATGTATGCCATTGAGCAACTCCTTGAAGAAAAGTTCTACTGTCCATATGTCCCGAAAGTTTATATGCCACAAGTCCGTGATACACTCAGGATTGTGAAGGACACAAGCAAGGAAAGATGCCAATGGATGCCACTAATTCTGCTTCTATGCTGGCCTCTGCTAGTGTTCCGAAGAAAAAGAAAGCAAAAGTTGAAATCCCTCATGAAGAAAATCCTTCACTATATGATATTTGTCTTCGCACTTAGCAAGCCCTGGAAAGCCATATCAAGCTCGATAGGAAAGTAAAAGTGGAATGATGTCTGAGATCAATTTGCTTCACAATTACTGTCGCCAAACTCTCCTATATGAGAGGAATAGAAGAAACGCTCCTGGACACTATTGCGCAAGCATTACTCTCGGAAGCAACTGTCTGCCAAGGGCATCGAAAAGGAATATGATCCTTTGGAGCTGTTTGAAGTACCTCGCATTCAAAGGCAAGCCCCAGTGCTCCCTCAGCATTCTGCCTCAACTGACCTGCTATTTTGTCGAACCTGATGATGTTCTTGAAGACACAAAAGGAAAGTTCATCTACAAGCCAGATGCACATCGCAATGCTACTCCTGAAGCTGTTCCCGAAGCCCATGCTGCATGACCAACACCTGCTTCGGCCTCAACCATTGCTCGTTCTGCTTCTCCGAAAAGTTCAAGATCTGACTCTGGTTCTTCGGACGAGTAGTTCCTCACATGCATTCTCTTTCCTTTTTGACACTTGTTGACAAAAAGCGGGAGAAGAACATTGAGTGATGGATCAGCGGTTATCTGTAGGGTGTTTCCATTCGCCTTTTGCTCTGCTCTCAAACTATTTGCATTTCAAACTTAAAGCACCATCTGTGGTGTTGGTACTTGGTCATCATGTACTATTAATAACCCCCTACAATTCTATCTGCTTCATGTTATCCATGTTTGCAGGTGTGATCAAAAATTTACTTCCTTGCAATGATTATCCTCGATACTTATCTATCATGCAGGAAAGGCAAAGGTTTTTCAAGGAGGACAGAAAATCATGCTTCTCTAAAGGAGATATTTTTTTCTTCCTTGAACCAATTGGTGTCGTATGATTAGATATGCTACATTGATTATCTTTCATTATTTAACCTTACAGGACAAGAAAGTCAGCTTCATATTAAATTTCTTGAGATTTGAAAGTGAAATCTCTCTATCTTTTTCACAAGCTGTTTTTTCCTCGCATATATCCTTTATATCATCCTTGTTGCAGGAAAACCTTGTCTAAGGCATATCTACTGCAAGTAAGATACCCTTATTTCCCTTGCTCTAATTCTCCTCAAGTATCTAACTTGCAGGGAACCTATATCTCGTGTGGTTTCAAACCGTGTTGTAAGTAAAGCTTCATGGATTATCCTTTGTCACAAACCATTTCAAAGTATTAACTTTATCTAACAAATCTTTGTCTAAGATTGTGTGTGATAGGAAACACCTCAGACACTGTCGAGTGTATTGAAAGAGACCAAGAATGAGAACTTATGTCAATATTACTCGTACAAATATTCATCTCGCTACCTTCTGTTTTATCTTCTATGCATTGGATGCATATCTTCAGGGGGAGCGTGTTTCATATTCGTAATTATCTCTCGTCTCTCATTATCCTTGGCATTACATTTCATTCTTTTACCTATCCTTCGATGTATTCTGTTTTTGTCAACAATCGTCTAAAAAGGGGGAGATTGTTGGTGCAATATTTGTCGTCTTGTGTTTTGGAGATTGTTGAAAAAACATGCATGTACTGATTTGTTTGCTAGTGCACACAAAGAGAAATAGTCCATGCAGAACCGAAGAGAATGCTGTCTCAGGTGCCAAGTTCAAGGAACTTCACTGAAGAATATCTGCATTGCAGAGAAGACTGAGCTACATCTATTGCAGACATGTAGATGAGAAGATTGACGTGAAGGAGTTGGCCCCTTAAAATTCATTGCTGAAATGAAGCAATTGGTTCGGAGCTGTTGTCCGAAGAAATTGACTGCAGTGAATCAAAGTCGAAGACAAAGTGAAGACGTAGTATTCATTTTGCTTTTCTTCTTTCATTTATTTGAGTCATAGGACCCCCGTACTATGAACAGGGGTATAGGTTCTCAAAGCTTAGATCTGTTGTGATGCTTAGCCCAAAACCTATGAAAGATGCGAGAGAAATCTCTTTATGCTCCAAATGATTACCTGGAAACAGCATACATTATTCTTTGTGCTGCATGAGATATCTTTCGAACTAAGAAGTTAGCTTTACTTGCTCCGCAAGTAATGTTACCATTGTGCTCAATTTCCGACCGTTGGACTTGTGTCATTCGGACATTGGCTGCTCCACATGTCCAATTGGATCATTTCCCTTCAAGGAAGGTTGCGGCTATAAATAGCCACCCCGCTCCAACGTTGCCTGTTGGCTGCTCCGCTCAAGATTTCTAAGAAGATTATTGTCTGAGCATCCCCTCTCCGAGTGATTTGAGTTTGAAATCCACCGAGAGAAAAATCAAGAGGCCAAACTTAGACAGTGGTAGTGCATCACAACAGTTCTGAGTTAGAGTTCTTGTACCTATTACTCTTAAGAGCTGTGCACTCTCTAGATGGATAGGTGTCGGCTCGAGTGTTGAAGTGTTGTTGTCTTCACCGAGCAAGATCTTAAGCAACCAAGAGTAATTGTTCTTCATGAAGGTCGACCGAAGGTTTGGAGATCGCCGAGAAGTATCTAAAACGAGTGAAATCAATTAGAGTTTGATCAACTCTGAGTTGAAGGAGAATAGGGCGAAGAGAGTTTATCTTCTGTGTTAAATCACAACCCCTCCAACCATACGTAGTCCTTTGGAAAAAGGGCGAACTGGTCTACCAAATCAAACTGTCGCCATCGAGCACCACTGGATCACTCTACATTACTGCATTACATTCAGCAGTTCCCTTTCGTGCTCTATGATGATAGTTTAGCTGATTTATCTTTGCCTGTTACATATTGTTCGTATCCTTCATTTTTGTCATCAGCCAGCTGTTATCATTCGTTACTCACCCTGTTGCATTCTCACCATTCTGTGTAGCCATTCCAGTCATATACATTCTGTTCGATCTGTATCGTTTTCATTCATTGTGTCATAATTCTTTCTAGTGTTCTCTCATTGTATCTCGTTCTCATCTATGACATGTTACTATATCGGTTAGCATATTGCATTACCATATTCATTGTCAAGCCTGTGATATCCTATGCTTGAACCATTATTGCTTCATATCTTGATGAATATGTTCCTCAATAGCTTGCTTGTTTAATTTCTATTCTACCGAACATTATTTTCGCTGCTATGTTTGGGATCAGTTCAAAACATTCGAAAGAATTTTTGAATCTCCCATTCACCCCCCCTCTTGTCAATATACTCTCGAGCCCAACACCTCTAAAGGTCTATCTTTTGGCTCCGGACTTGCCAATGGTTTTCGCTATTGACACTTGACCAACTAGGCTACTCGACATGTCTTAAATGCCTTTTTTGAAAACTTAACGCCTTATGTTTCTTCCATTCAGTCACCCAAACTTTGAATATTTAGAGAACCATTCATACCACTCACTCTTGCCCAAATTTGTTCCCCAATGTCATTTGCCTGTCACCATCATTGATCTCCAAATGCATGTCAACTTTGGTTGGTCATCGATTTCATGTTGTTTTGTTTTGATTGTCAATGCTTCATATTGAAAATACTTACTTTTCAAAATCAATTTCATCTTGTATTAGATAAAGATAAATTAAAAAACAACCGGATGATGGGGTAACTAAACCCATAGATGCATAAACAACACTAAACAAAGGTGAAATTATAGCCAAAATTCTCATTGATGCCACATCCATGTAGAATGCAGGCGGACACGTCTGCGAGGCCAAAAATAAGCTAATTGATACATCTCCGTCGTATCTACTTTTCCAAACACTTTTGCCCTTGTTTTCGACTCTAACTTGTATGATTTGAATGGAACTAACCCGGACTGACGCTGTTTTCAGCAGAATTGCCATGGTGCTGTTTTATGTGCAGAAAATAAAAGTTCTCGGAATGTCCTGAAACTCCACGGAACACCTTAGAAAAAACAATAAGAAATCCTCGCCAAAGATGAAGACCAGGGGCCCACACCCTGCTCACGAGGGTGGGGGGCGCCCCCCTGGGCGCGCCCCCCTACCACGTGGGCCCCCTGGTGGCCCTTTGACGCCAACTCCAACTCCATATATTGGTTTTCAGGGAGAAAAAAAATTAGAGAGAAGAAAGAATCGTGTTTTACGATACGGAACCGCCGCCAAGCCCTAATCTCTCTCGGGAGGGCTGATCTGGAGTCCGTTCGGGGCTCCGGAGAGGGGGATTTGTCACCGTCGTCATCATCAACCATCCTCCATCACCAATTTCATGATGCTCACCGCCGTGCGTGAGTAATTGCATCGTAGGCTTGCTGGACGGTGATGGGTTGGATGAGATTTATCATGTAATCGAGTTAGTTTTGTTAGGGTTTGATCCCTAGTATCCACTATGTTCTGAGATTGATGTTGCTATGACTTTGCTATGCTTAATGCTTGTCACTTGGGCCCGAGTGCCATGATTTCAGATCTGAACCTATTATGTTTTCATGAATATATGTGTATTCTTGATCCTATCTTGCAAGTCTATAGTCACCTACTATGTGTTATGATCCGGCAACCCCGAAGTGACAATAACCGGGACCACTCCCGGTGATGACCATAGTTTGAGGAGTTCATGTATTCACTATGTGCTAATGCTTTGTTCCGGTTCTCTATTAAAAGGAGGCCTTAATATCCCTTAGTTTTCAATAGGACCCCGCTGCCACGGGAGGGTAGGACAAAAGGTGTCATGCAAGTTCTTTTCCATAAGCACGTATGACTATATACGGAATACATGCCTACATTACATTGACGAACTGGAGCTAGTTCTGTGTCACCCTATGTTATGACTGTTACATGACGAACCGCATCCGGCATAATTATCCATCACCATCCGGTGCCTACGAGTTTTCCATATACTGGTTCTCGCTTATTTACTTTTCCGTTGCTACTGTTACAATCACTACAAAATACCAAAAACATTACTTTTACTGTCTTTACTTTTGTTACTATTACCACTACTATCATATTACTTTGCTACTAAAGACTTTGCTGCAGATACTAAGTTTCCAGGTGTGGTTGAATTGACAACTCAGCTGCTAATACTTGAGAATATTCTTTGGCTCCCCTTGTGTCGAATTAATAAATTTGGGTTGAATACTCTACCCTCGAAAACTGTTGCGATCCCCTATACTTGTGGGTTATCAAGACCTTTTTCTGGCGCCGTTGTCGGGGGGCATAGCTCTATTCTTTGAGTCACTTGGGATTTATATCTGCTGGACACTATGAAGAACTTGAAAGATGATCGAACTACTATTTTGCCCTCAACTACGAGGGGAGGTAAGGAACTGCCATCTAGCCTTGCACTAGATTCTCCTTCTGTTATGAGTAAGCTAGCGAGACCTAAACCTACTACTGCTATGAATTCTGATATGTCGCATGTTATTGATGATGCCACTTCTGCTATGCATGATACTTACGATGAAACTACTTCTATGCTTGATACTACTGTGCCCCTTGGTGAATTTCTTGATGAGCAAATTGCTAGGTCTAGAGAAAGAGAAATTATTGAACCTGAATACGATGATGATAGTGATGATGAGAATATGCCTGCTATTCCTGAGGGTTATCTTCTTTATGCTGAATCTTCTGCAGCTATTTTTGCTTGCCAGGATAGATACGAACTTAAGAGGTTGCTTGTTAAATGGAGTAAGGAATCTTTTAGAGATAGAATGAGACCCGACCCTGCTTTTGCTACTTCACCTATCTGTGTTCCTGATAAGGATTATTATGATTTTTCTGTTGATCCAAATATAATTACTTTGGTTGAATCTGATCCTTTTTATGGCTATGAATCTGAAACTGTTGTGGCACATCTTACTAAGTTAAATGATATAGCTGCCTTGTTTACTAATAATGAGAGATCGCGCTACCTGTGTGTACTCAAAATATTTCCGTTCTCATTAAAGGGTGACGCTAAGACATGGTTTAATTCCCTTGATCCTGGTTGTGTGCAAAGTCCCCAGGATACAATTTATTACTTCTCTGCTAAATATTTCCCTGCTCATAAGAAACAAGCTGCTTTGAGGGAAATATACAACTTCGTGCAAATTGAAGAAGAGAGTCTCCCACAAGCTTGGGGGAGGCTTCTCAAGTTACTTAATGCTTTGCCTGATCATCCTCTTAAGAAACCTGAAATATTTGATATCTTTTATAATGGACTAACTGATGCTTCTAGAGATTACCTGGATAGTTGTGATGGTTCTCTTTTCAGGGAAAGAACACCGGATGAAGCTGAAATTCTATTGAACAATATGTTGGCAAATGAAAATAATTGGGCATCTCCTGAGCCACCTCCTGAGCCAGTTCCAGAGCCAATTACTGAGCCTATTCCTAAACCAACTCCGAAGAAGAGAGGTGTTCTATTTCTCAGTCCCAAAGATATGCAAGAGGCAAAGAAATCTATGAAAGAAAAAGGTATTAAAGCTGAAGATGTTAAGAATTTACCTCCTATTGAAGAAATACATGGTCTTAATTTACCGCCTGTTGAAGAAGTATATGATCTCAGTTACTTATTTACTGAAGAACCTCCCGATATCCCGACACAGGTAGTAAAGGTAAATTCTCTCTATAGATATGATAAAGCTAAAGTACCTCCTACTAAAATTGCTAGTCGGTGCTTGGATGAGTTTGATGACTTTATGTTTAAGCAAGATGACTTTAATGCTTATTTTGGTAGACAATTAAAACAGAATACCTTTATGATTAAACGCTTGGGTGATTATATGGCTGATATTAGAGGTGAACTTAAACTTGTTAGCAAACATGCTTCTATGGTTACCACTCAAGTAGAACAAGTACTTAAAGCTCAGAAAGAAGTGCTTGATGAAATGAATAGTAAGAAATGATTATGCGGTTAGAGTGGCTACTAGAACTAGTAGAATGACTCGGGAACCTTTGTATCCTGAAGGCCACCCTAAGAGAATCGAGCAAGATTCTTAGAGAAATAATATTGATGTACCTAGTTCTTCTAAAAGGAAGAAAAAAATGATAGGACTTTGCAAACTTCTAGTGAACCTATTGCTGAACCACCCGAGAATCCGAATGATATCTCTATTTCTGATGCTGAAACACAATCAGGTGATGAACATGAACCTAGTGATAATGTTAATGATAATGTTCATGTTGATGCTCAACCTAGTAATGATAATGATGTAGAAGTTGAACTTGCTGTTGATCTTGATAACCCACAATCAAGGAATCAACGTTATGATAAAAGAGACTTCGTTGCTAGGAACATGGTAAAGAAAGGGAACCGTGGGTTCAGAAACCCATGCCTTTTCCTCCGAAATCATCCAAGAAAAAGGATGATGATGATTTTGAGTGCTTTGCTGAAATGATTAGACCCATCTTTTTGCGTATGCGATTAACTAATGTGCTCAAAACAAATCCTTATGCTAAGTATATGAAGGATATCATTACTAATAAAAGAAAGATACCTGAAGCTGAAATTTCCACCATGCTTGCTAATTATACTTTTAAGGGTGGAATACGAAAGAAACTTGGAGATCTAGGAGTACCTACTATACCATGCTCCATTAAGAGAAATTATGTTAAAACTGCTTTACGTGATCTTGGAGCCGGTGTCAGTGTTATGCCTCTCTCTTTATATCGTAGACTTGACTTGAATAAGTTGACACCTAATGAAATATCTTTGCAAATGGTTGATAAATCAACTGCTATACCTGTCGGTATTTGTCAGGATGTACCTGTTGTAGTTGCAAACATTACTATTTTAACGGACTTTGTTATTCTTGATATTCCCGAGGATGATAGTATGTCTATTATTCTTGGAAGACCTTTCCTTAATACTGCAGGGGTTGTTATTGATTGCACCAAAGGCAATGTCACTTTTCGTGTTAATGGCAATGAGCACACGGTACACTTTTCGAGGAAACAACCTCAAGTTTATAGTATCAACTCTATTGGAAAAATTCCATCGATTATATTTGGAGGTTTTGAATTTCCTCTCCCTGCTGTCAAGAAAAAGTATGATATTCTTATTGTTGGGGATTTTCATATCCCCGTTGAGGTAACTTAGTGTTATTCGAAATTTCTCCGGTTCCGTGGTTATTCGGAATGAGTTTGTTAACAAGACTTGATCAACCTTGTTAGTGGGTTCATTTTGATGATCACGAGATGGATGAAACCAGAAGCACAACCTTCTGTACCCTCTTTATATTTTCTGTTATTTAGTAGAAATAAAGTAAAATAATATTTTTCTGTCTGTTTCCTGACTTATCCGTGCAATATAAAAATATCCCGAAAATAAAAGTCCTCAGAATGCCATGCCAATTTAATATGATTTTTTCGGGAATATTTGAGAATTTACTGTGCAAAAATTACCGCGGGGGGAGCTGCCACCTGGCCACGAGGGCGGAGGGCGCGCCCTACCCCCCTGGGCGTGCCCCCTGCCTCGTGGGCCCATGGTGGCCCTCCTCCACTTATCCCTGCACCCATCTTCTTCCTCTGCCTCACACAAACACGAAAAACCAACTCAAGCACGAGTTCCAGCCCCCGTTGCTGTGATTTTCGATCTCCTTGCTCAAAGCACCTCTCGCAAAACTGCTTGGGGAGATTGTTCCTTGGTATGTGACTCCTCCGTTGGTCCAATTAGTTTTTGTTCTAGTGCTTTATTCATTGCAAATTTGTGCTGCATAGGTGACCATGTTCTTGAGCTTGCATGTCAAATTTATATGGTTCCAAGTAGTTCCAATGCTTTATATAGGCTCTAGGCACTTATGGGAGTTGTTGCTATCAATTTTATTGAAGTTGGTTCACTTTTATTTGAAGTTACTAAAAATTTCAGATTGTTTCAGAAATAATGAAGAGACTTTTGAGGGGCTCGTCGAGCCGAATCTCGAAGGAAAAACAAAAGTAAGAAGAGCAGAAGCCCAAATTTAATTTGCCTCACACCGCGGAGGTCCGGCCGTGTGAATGGCCTTCCGATGACTTCTTGAGGAGAGCCGGGATTTATGAAGATTTCTATTTATTGATTGAGAATGCTGGCCTCACCAAGTTTCTCCACGACCAACGTCATCAGTATCTCTTACTCACAAATACTTTTGTGCAAAACTTCTACTTTTTCCCTAAGAAATCACCTCCGACAGTAGAGTTTCATTTATATGACGTTGTTAAAGAGATGACATTAGCTGAATTCTGTGAGGTTTGCAGAATACCCTTTGAGGGCACCTTAGATGAACCCCACCGTAACGAAGTAGAAGCTTTTATTAACACTATCACTGTGGGAGAAACCAGGAAGGTTTCTGATGCAAGGATCACTAGCATACATTTTCCTGTTTTACGCTACTTTGCCTTATTTGCTAGTCGTTGCTTGATTGGACGCAGGAACTGTGGGAACCTTAGTATTCCTGATATTATTATTTTGTTCCATGGTTTATACCGCAATAACTCTGTTAGTATGGATGGAATTGTTGCTAGACGGTTAAGTCTGAACCGTACTAAGGGCCCCATCTTTGGAGGCATTTATGCTTCACGCCTAGCTGAACATTTTGAAATACCTATTAGGCATGAGGAGAAAGAAGAAATAGCGCTGCCCCGTGCTTTTTTAGATTATAAGAGTATGATAGCGCATGACTTTCTTGTTAAGAGTCGCGAAGGGGAGCTCAAATACAAATTATACTTTGATAAACATCACCCTGAGACTATTACTTTGCCTGCCACTTCTTTGTTTAACTTATCTGAAGGTCCTCACATCGTTCCGTGGTCGGCTGTTCAAGCCTATCGGAATCCTGCACCAGCCCAGGAACCGGAGCCACAAGATGAGCCTCCGCGACTATCTGTTTATTCTTGGGATCCAGAGGAGGTTGCCAGCCAGTGGCAGTCGGAGCCTTCTTCGTCGCAGTATGACCCCAGCTTCACCTACAGGTATCCGCGAGGCTATCCCTGGCAATAGACCAACTTAGGCCAAAAGCCTAAGCTTGGGGGAGTACGTATTTCCCACCGACATTACATTCATGTTCACACACACACTCATTGCTAGATGTCGATGCTCATACTCTTTCACTGTAATATCCATGCTAGTTTATTTTCCTTTTCCTGTTTTCTTCTTGTGTGTTTAATAAACCTTAAGAAAAAAAATTAGTAGTAGTTTACTTCTTTGCTTGTAGTAGAAATTAAAAAGAAAAACCCAAAATATTTCCCGTTCTTCTTTTACTTGTTGGGAGCTTTCCCGTGTAAATAGTTTTTCTTTTCTTTTCTTTCTTTTGGGGGTCGAGAAGACCATATTGAAAATGCTTAGTGGCTCTTATATGCATGATTGTTTATTTAACTTAGAGCCCATATTACTTGTCTTCTCTCTTGAGTTGAATGCTTGCAGATTCCAGCTTAGTCCAATGCACGTGCACTCTTATTATTATACACACCATTCGGTCGTGCAAGTGAAAGGCAATAATGATGATATATGATGGACTTATTGGGATGAGAAAAGCTGGTATGAACTTGACCTATCTTGTTTTTGTAAATATGATGATTCATCGTTCCTGAGTCAGCTATTATGAAGTAAACATATTTGCAATGACATTTAGAGATTATAGTTGCTTGTGCCATGCTTGATTAGCTATGAGTTATAATGGTTTACCTTGCGTGCCAACATGCTATTAGAATGATTATGATGTGGTATGATGGGATGGTATCCTCCTTTAAATGAATTGAGTGACTCGACTTGGCACATGTTCACGCATGTAGTTGAATCAAATCAACATAGCCTTCATGATATTTATGTTCATGGTAGATTATATCCTACTCATGCTTGTACTCGGTGTAAATTAATTCTAATGCATGTTTACGACTGTTGTCGCTCTCTCAGTTGGTCGCTTCCCAGTCTTTTGCTAGCCTTCACCTGTACTAAGCGGGAATACTGCTTGTGCATCCAACTCCTTAAACCCCAAAGTTATTCCATATGAGTCCACTATACCTTCCTATATGCGTTATTTACCTGCCGTTCCAAGTAAATTTGTATGTGCCAAACTCTAAACCTTCAAATAAACATTCTGTTTTGCATGCTCGAATAGCTCATATGTCAACTAGAGCTGCCCTTATCTTCCGTGTTAGGTGGGTTATTCTCAAGAGGAGTGGACTCCGCTCCTCATTCACGAGAAAATGGCTGGTAACCGGGATGCCCAATCCCATGCTTTATGCGAACTAAATCAAAATAACTGCAAACAAAACTCCCCCTGGGACCCGTTGAATGTTGGAGGCACTCGTTGTTTCGAGCAAGCCATGGATTGATGCTTGTGGAGGAGGGGGAGTATAAACTTTACCATTCTGTTTGGGAACCGCCTATAATCTGTTTAGCATGGAAGATATCGTCGTCTTTTAGTTGTTATGTTGACAATGGGAGTATGCCGCTCAAAATATAATTTATCTCTATTTCAAAACCGAGCTCTGGCACCTCTACAAATCCCTGCTTCCCTCTGCGGAGGGCCTATCCATTTACTTTTATGTTGAGTCATCACCCTTCTTATTAAAAGCACCCGCTGGAGAGCACACTGTCGTTTGCATTCATTATAATTGGTTTATATTGGGTATGACTTGACTGGATCTCTTTTACCATGAATTATAATGTTTAGTCAGTCCTTGATCTTTAAAGGTGCTCTGCATTTATGTTTTGCGGTCTCAGAAAGGGCTAGCGAGATACCATTCTGTTATATCATGTTATGATTATTTTGAGAAAGTGTTGTCATCCGAGTTTTATTATTATAGCTCGCTAGCTGATTATGTTATTGATATGAGTAATTGTGAGACCTATGTGTTATTGTGAGTATGGTTAGTTCATAATATTTGCTGAAACTTGAATGCTGGCTTTTCATGTTTACAACAACAAGAGCAAACAGAGTTTGTAAAAGTTTTTCTTTTTCTCTTTCAGTTTGTCAACTGAATTGCTTGAGGACAAGCAAGGGTTTAAGCTTGGGGGAGTTGATACGTCTCCGACGTATCTACTTTTCGAAACACTTTTGCCCTTGTTTTGGACTCTAACTTGTATGATTTGAATGGAACTAACCCGGACTGACGCTGTTTTCAGCAGAATTGCCATGGTGTTGTTTTTATGTGCAGAAAATAAAAGTTCTCGGAATGTCCTGAAACTCCACGAACACCTTAGGAAAAACAATAAAAAATCCTCACAAAATATGAAGACCAGGAGGCCCACATCCTGCTCAAGAGAGGGGGGGGGCGCCCCCTACCTCGTGGGCCCCCTGGTGGCCCTCCGACGCCAGTTCCAACTCCATATATTGGTTTTCAGGGAGAAAAAAATCAGAGAGAAGAAATAATCGTGTTTTACAATACGGAGCCGCCGCCAAGCCCTAATCTCTCTCGGGAGGGCTGATCTGGAGTCTGTTCAGGGCTCCGAAGAGGGGGATTCGTCGCCGTCGTCATCATCAACCATCCTCCATCACCAATTTCATGATGCTCACCGCCGTGCGTGAGTAATTGCATCATAGGCTTGCTGGACGGTGATGGGTTGGATGAGATTTATCATGTAATCGAGTTAGTTTTGTTAGGGTTTGATCCCTAGTATCCACTATGTTCTGAGATTGATGTTGCTATGACTTTGCTATGCTTAATGCTTGTCACTAGGGCCCGAGTGCCATGATTTCAGATCTGAACCTATTATGTTTTCATGAATATATGTGTGTTCTTGATCCTATCTTTCAAGTCTATAGTCACCTACTACGTGTTATGATCCGGCAACCCCGAAGTGACAATAATCGGGACCACTCCCGGTGATGACCATAGTTTGAGGAGTTCATGTATTCACTATGTGCTAATGCTTTGTTCCGGTTCTCTATTAAAAGGAGGCCTTAATATCCCTTAGTTTCTAATAGGACCGCGCTGCCACGGGAGGGTAGGACAAAAGGTGTCATGCAAGTTCTTTTCCATAAGCATGTATGACTATATACGGAATACATGCCTATATTACATTGATGAACTGGAGCTAGTTCTGTGTCACCCTATGTTATGACTGTTACATGACGAACCGCATCCGGCATAATTATCCATCACCAATCCAGTGCCTACGAGTTTTCCATATACTGGTTCTCGCTTATTTACTTTTCCGTTGCTACTGTTACAATCACTACAAAATACCAAAAACATTACTTTTGCTGTCTTTACTTTTGTTACTGTTACCACTACTATCATATTACTTTGCTAGTAAACACTTTGCTGCAGATACTAAGTTTCCAAGTGTGGTTGAATTGACAACTCAGCTGCTAATACTTGAGAATATTCTTTGGCTCCCCTTGTGTCGAATCAATAAATTTGGGTTGAATACTCTACCCTCGAAAACTGTTGCGATCCCCTATACTTGTGGGTTATCACTAATCAATGCTACTTTAATAAACATTCTAATGTAAAAATGATCAACGCGGATGCGTCCATCTGCATCCTTACATTCAAGTGCATCCAAGTATCTGAACGGCAACATCACTGGCCTATGCCGAAGATCTTACTCACAAATGCTCAAAAGAACGGGTTGTTCATTGAGATCTTGTCGTGTAAGCAAAATCTTAATAGAGTGATTTTGTGTCAAAGCTTTGTCTTGACTATAAGCAATACATCTTACTCAAACGGAGGAATTATATTCTCTCTTGCTGTTCTCTGGTACCAGTCAATGTCTAACCGCCCCTCAAAAGCCGTGCCATTATTCTGTTGTTTTTTTCTCGAATACGCTAAGGTAGTGTATCATTGCATTTATAGGAGGGGTAGAAAAAGTACAGGGGTGGGTCGTAGTCGCATACACACGAATGGCGAGACTAGGACCTGAGTAGAGCAGAAGACATGGGGACGCTCAGCCCCAAAACAGCAAATTCAGTTTACAAGATTGTGCGTGGTCATCCCTCAGGCTCCTGCCACGGCCCAGGAGCGAGCTTCGTCTTTGATGGATGTAGTGAGTGCAGCAGAGGAAGGGGCTACTTTATCGAAGATGATCGCGTTCCGGTGCCTCCAAAGCGACCAGGCCGTGAGGCCGGCAATGGTGGCCAAACCTCGACGCCGAGAGTTGGGGGTGAGCTGCAAGGCAGCAGAGAGCCAGGCAAAGTAGCTCATGGAGCCATCGGGGGCAGCAGTTGTTGGGGAGCACCATGAAAGGATCTCATGCCAGGTGATGCGCGCGAAGACGCGGCCCACAAGGATGTGGTGCAGCGTCTCAGGCTCCTGCGAGCAGAAGACACACGCCGGTTCGTGCGGAAGGCCTCGTTGAGCTAGTCTGTCCGCATTCCAGCATCGATTCAGGGAGGCGAGCCATATGAAGAACTGAATCGAGGTGGGGGCGCCGGTTTGCCATGCGAGGCGCAAGAATTCCGAGGAGGTAGAGCCCAGGAACAACACATTGTAGCAAGAGGAGGCGGAGTACACTCCGTTGTCGGTCCACCACCAGCATAGGATATCAGGGCACGGGGAGAGCACGTCGTGATGTAGGCGGCGCCATAGTCCGACGTACTCCACCACAGCGGCGGGGCCAAGGGCATCCTGAATGTCAGAGATCCAGCAGCGATCAGTGAGTGGTTCGGCGACCGTGCGGGTGCGGCGAGTTTGCCTGGGGACGATGGCAGCGAGAGCGGGAGCGCGGTCGAGGATGGATTGCCCATCAAGCCATGGATCATCCCAGAAGCGGCAGGTGGTGCCATCCCAAGTGTCCAGGAGGTGGAGGCACAGAAGAATTGGATATCTCGGGGTCGTGGGGTAACTGCAGATGTGACTAGGGCCTCGAGGGGTCAGTGTCCTTGAGACATAACCAACGAATGCGGAGTGAAACACCCGTGCGGTGGAGGTCTCGAATGCCTAAGCCGCCCAGCTCGATTGGGCGATAGACTCGTGCCCAGCTAACCAGACAGGAGCTGGGGCGTGCATCCTTGCGGCCGTGCCAGAGGAAATCACGAAGGACTCGGTTCGCCTGCTTGAGGATGATGGGGGAGAGGGCCATGGCGAGAAGCAAATGCACCGGCATGGCGCTCAGAACTTGCCGTACTAGAGCTAGGCACTCGCCGCGGTTGAGTAGGGCGGCCTTCCAAGTGGCGAGTTTGCGCGAGAGCTTCTCGATCAGTGGTAGGAGGTGCGAGTTGGCCACCTTCCGAGAGAAAGTGGTAGACCGAGGTACAGGATGGGGAAAGGAACCATCGGGCAAGCGAGGGCAGTGCCAATGGAGCTCGCGGTGTCCTCAGAACACTGGATTGGCGCGGCGAGGCACTTTGCGAAGTTAGTGCACAAGCCTGAGGCGGCCCCAAACAAGTCCAAGAGGGTGCTGATCGTGGAGAGCTCTGCCGCGTCGGGATGGCAGAAAATGGCCACGTTGTCGGTGAAGAGCGAGATGCTCGAGGGGGCATGCCTATGCGTTAGCCGCTTCATGATGCCGCGCTGGACGGCGAACTGGAGGAGGGTGTCGAGCGTGTCTATGACGAGCACGAAAACCATGGGAGACACGGGGTCGCCCTGATGAAGGCCTTGGCCATGCGGGATGGGAGGGCCCGACACTTCATTGATCAAGACGCGCGTCGTGGCCGTCGAGATCAGGATGGAAATCCATTCACGTCATCGCGGACCAAAACCCACGTGATGGAGCACCTGAAGTAGGAATGGAGGAAACCGAGTCGAAGGCACACGCAATATCCAGCTTGAGGAGAGCTCCGGGGTGCTTGAGTTGGTGTAGTTGGCGCGCGGTTTGTTGGACGAGGATGAAATTGTCGTGGACGCTCCTCCCAGCTATGAATGCGCCCTGGTTAGAGGAAACGAGCTCACCGAGGTGCGGCGCCAACCGGAGAGACAGAACCTTAGCGAAAAGCTTCGCCACGAGGTGTATGAGGCTGATCAGGCGGTAGTCGAAGAGGGACGAGGCATTGGGCCGTTTGGGCAGCAAGGTGATGAGAGCTTCGTTAAGCCGCTGGAAGGCCTGGCCATTTAGGGCATAGAGCTTGTCGAAAACCTCGCAGAGAGCATCCTTGATAATGGGCCAGCAAGCACGCAGGAACTCGGCCGTGAATCCATCCGGACCGGGCGCCTTGCCAGAGGGAAGCCGCTTGATTGCCTCCCAGATTTTGTCGGAGGAGAAAGGTTGTTCCAGGGCAGAGAGGTCAAAAGAAGGGTGGCCAATGGCCGCCAGGTTGAGGGTAGCACCACGTTCCGCGGGCGCGCCTAGCACAGAGGAGAAGTGTGCAAAAGCGGCCAGCGCCATATCGGCATCGCCTGACACGTGAGTCCCGTCAGCAAGGAGCCCAAAGATATGATTCTTCTTACTCTAATGAGAGGCACGGATCTTGGAGATGGTCGATGCCGCCTCGCCAGCCCGCAACCAGCGCAGACGGGCACGTTGGCGCGCAATAGAGCGCTCAAGCGAGGCGAGCCCGAGTTATTTGCGTTTGAGCTCGCGCCGGAGCCAAATCTCGGCGCGGGACAGGCGTCGGGTGTCCTGGGCCTCGTCGAACCGAGCGATGAGCTCAGGGGCCACTCCCAGCTGGGCAGCGAGATTAGAGACGAAGCGGGAATTCCACCTTTGGAGGCTACGCGCAATGGCCCGAAGTTTAGCGAAAACGCGCCTGAAGGGATCTGTTCCGGAGTTGTCGAGTGCCAGACAGTCTGCACAGTTTGGTGGAAACCATCGAGGGAGGGCCAATATCTCTGGAAGTGGAAACGCCTGCCACCAACAGTCCTGATAGCGCAGTCGAGGAGAAGGGGGGAGTGGTCCGAAGCCGCGGAGGCGAGGCAGCGCAGAAGGTAGTGCGCGTGGTCGAGCTCCCAGGAAGGGGTGCATAGCACACGATCGTTGCGAACGAGGGTCGGACTGTCTTGCTCGTTAGACCACCATGCAGGTAGACATCATGCAGTCCATGGTCAGAGATGAAACGCCGGAATCGGTTCATGGTGCGCCGGTTGATGCGGTTCTGTTGTGAATCAAGGTTCACAACAGAGACAACACAAGCAAGCAGTGCTCTGCAGCGACAAGCAATTGCGGTTACAAAAAACAAAATTCACTCAAAATTCAGCACTTGACTCCAAAACATGATATGACACAAAACCATAATCTTGATGGTCTAGTACTCTGCAACGACACTCCCAAATTTTTTCAAAAAATCAACCTAGTTCAGTCCTAACTTCCTAACGATGCAAAGATCATAACAGATTCTTCTGAGCAAGTAAAACCCCCGCTGCCGTGCACATGACGATAGACAGAAAGCCGTCCCTGGATCTCATGCGCTCCTTCCATGTCAATGGAGCAGAGACTTGCTTCAACACTTCTCGGAACTGTTCTTTCGTGTCCTCCAGTGAGCCAGAATTGTTGATCACTATATCTGCTTCGGACTTCTTCCAGTCAAGCGCAAGCTGCGTATTGATCCTGTTCTGAGCTTGTTCCTCACTGCACCCATCTCTTAACATGAGCCTCTCAATCTGTGTTTCGGTTTCCACCCATACAACAATCACTGGGTTCGTCCATTGGTCCATCTTTGTCTCAAACAACAACGGGATGTCGACAGTGATAACTGAGCATCCCTTCACCCACAGTTTTAGTATCTCCCAAAATATACCACATGAAATATGTGGGGATAGAAGACTGAAAGTAGCCACAACGAACAAACCAAAATGTAGTCAGAGCCCAGGATCGAGGAATAATGTTGAAAAACAAGAATCCTTTATATCACAGGGACTATTGATGACAAAGTATAAGGATGCAAGGAAATGTCAGTATCTTGCTGCACCCACTTTGCTGTGGTATTTTTATTTTATATATGACATAATTAGTATTGTTAAAGGTGAACTTATCACATTTCATAATCCATGTATGAAACATCACTCGAAATCTACGCACTCAGTTGATGTGAACTGAATATCCAATGGAAGTATGGCATTTTTCTAGAAACTAGAACAAGGAAGACGTAATACCAGAAATAGGTGGAATTGTTTTCTTAAAGCAGTAATTATGTAGTAATTACCATATATATAAACTGGATCACATATCTACTAACCATAGCAGAAAAAAAAGGAAACAGGATGCAATATTTATGTTGGTAGGAGTTGTACCGGGTTAGAAGTTTCCTTTTTGCTGGATCAGAGAAAACAATCTGACCTAAGAGAGCTCTGTCAATTTCTCCATTTTCCAATAATATGTTATTTCCAAAAGTTTTTACAATCTTCTTCCAACCTCCAGTACCTTTCTGCACTACATTCTGTAAATGCACGTCTCCATAATCAGCATAAAGTTCAAACAAAAACAAGGAAGTCAATTGTCATTGTCTGGGAGAATTTCAGTACACATAATAACTTAATAAGTCTAAAAAAGGGCAGCCCGGTGCACATAGCTCCCGCTTGCGTAGGGTCCGGGGAAGGGTCCGACTGCAAAAAGCATACTTTGCAGTTTGAAGTTCAAGTACTAAATTATGAAAGCAAAGTGCCATGTACACCCAACTGGTCCAAAGCCCCTAGTCAAACATAATTAATATCGCATCATACCAGGGATTGTAATAACGTTCTACCATTGATTTTTATCATCCCATAGATATTTATGATAACAATAAGCAATGCATACATGCAATTGGCTAAAATCACGTTTGCTCAAGTGACAGTGGTTTCAAATGCAGGTAAATACCTTAGAACGCTATAATGAGCCTGTCAGTTATTATGGTCATGCATCACCCTGAAGCCCCAAAGATAAAACATAGTTAATCTTGCGTCGTACCAGTCACTGTAATATTTTTGTTCAAGAGATATCCCAGCTATGGTAAGACGTTCATGCTGACAGATTCAGAGTTCCAATTAGACAGAGAATGCAGTTTTTATTTTACCTCAACCCACGCCAATCTACTCCCATGGGTTTGAGCATGGCATTAGGAATTTAAGGCCCTAACTTCCTTCTTATAGCCATATAGCAACAAAAAATAAGTATTCTCTCGGCGGCTACTTCTTTAGCCTGCAAAATGCACATGATTTCCCATCCTATAATCCGCACTGAATAACAAAGAAGGGGGGTATATCATTGGTCATCCCACTCAC
The DNA here is from genome assembly GCF_002162155.2 of Triticum dicoccoides. Taxonomy (NCBI): domain Eukaryota; kingdom Viridiplantae; phylum Streptophyta; class Magnoliopsida; order Poales; family Poaceae; genus Triticum; species Triticum dicoccoides. The sequence continues at coordinate 228,213,635 of NC_041385.1, read as the reverse complement.
ATTTCTTAACCGCCCAACAAAACTCCCGGTTCTGTTCCTGTTACTGTGAGTCTGCAAGTAGTAGCAGTAGGGATGAAAAAACACCACTGCGACGCCTTTGCCCTCAACATAAAGCTAAATTGAGCAGTTTCATTCCATGCTGTAGAACTTTATTACATAGTTAAAATCAACACCAAATTACCAAGTATAGCTGCCAGTTCTCAGGGAGAATAGAAAAGGTAATAACAATGCAAAAATGGAAACAGTTTTGTACTGATCACATTGACTAGCACGAGGATGGATTTTTTGACAGAACTATTTACCCCCAAAAAGCTGAAGTGAGCAGCCTACTTGCATGCTATACAAAAGTAATTACTTACATTCTATTCTGTAGTACTACCATAGTTGTGACTGAATCGAGTAAAACAACAACATTGCTTGCAAAGGCACAGCATGATATAGCAGCAGCAACACACCGATGCTGGATGCTGGATGCTTACCCGAGCCACAATGTCCGCGTCGACGACAGGGACGCCGGCCGATTTGAAGAGGCCAGAGACGGTGCTCTTCCCCGAAGCAATTCCACCCGTCAAGCCGATCAGCCTCATCTGAAAATCGGTTCGCACGAGATGATTTAGAGCGCGTCGGGATGACCCCGTCTGTTCTGACTCTCATAGATTGGGGATAACCGATTTTTCAAAACCGAATTTGATCACAGGTTGAGAGTTTAACAGATGGAGGGGATGCGAAACCACACCGAATTCAGCAGTTTAGGTACAAGAGGGGCCCGAATCGAAAGGGGAAATTCGTCGGGCGCTGTGTTCTTCTCGAGTGCTCCCGGGTGATCAAGTGAGCGAGATACCTTGCGATCTCGAGGCCGGTGCGTCCCGGTAGGCCGCACGCAGCAAGCCTCCTCCGCGCCGCCGCTACGTTGCAACTCTCTTCTTCAAGCGTGCCGTCGCAAATTTGTTTCTCCGCCAGCCAGCCGCCGTCGCGTAGCTGTGCGAATAATCTTTTTTTTTTGGCACCGCTAGGCGCCGGCGCACCGGCCGAATGTTTCGGCCGATCTGCTCCCAGCCACCCGATCTGCTGTGTAACACCGTCAGATCTGAGCTCCTCTGTTATTTTTTTTACCTTGTCCTCGTCTCCCCGAGCGTACGCCGTGCCGACCGCCCGTCGGGGCCGCCCCACGCTCCGGCACTCAGCTCGTCTCGGCCGCTCGCCGCCCCGGCCGCCGGTTGGAGCTGACCGCTCGCCGCCTCGGCCGCCCGTCGGAGCGCCATGGATGCAGCTCCGCGACTCAGCTCGTCCAGTCCGCTCGCCGCCCCGGCCGCGCGTCGGGGCCGCCCCGCGCTCCGGGACTCTGCTCGCCCCGACCGCTCGCTGCCCCCGCTGCTTATCGGAGCGCCATGGATGCAGCTCCGCCTCGCCGACGATTGGTTCCAGCAAAAAACAGAGATGCCCCGTGGTAGCATTTTTCTGTGTCAGTCGTAGCAAATGAAGACAACGGTTGCAGCAAAAAAATTCATCGGCGTCGTCATTGTAGCAAAAATGTTAATCGGATGTAGCAAAACACAATGCCAAATGGTAGCAAAAAACGAGGATGTTGCAACAAAAATGTCGTCCTCGTCGTCGCTAGTCACACCTCAGTCGTAAAAAAGCACCATGGCCGCATGAATGGATGTAGCAAAAACACAGACGGTAGTAGCAAAAAATTGACACGGTTGTAGCTTTTCCCCTCTACGGTGGAAGCTTTTTTGTAAACAATTGAAACTTTTTTCTTTTTGAGCAGCGTCTGGGTGAAAGCTTTTCTCTATCGTTCGGTTGAAGCTTTTTTCATCAAAGGTTGTAGCATTTTATATAGACGGTTGTAGCTTTCCTCGATAGCACTGATTGCTCACAGCTTTCTGTATATACGGTTGAAGCATTTTTAATCTTGGGTTGAAGCTTTCCTGTCAACGGTTGCAGCACTCGCCAGCCTCCCCAGCTATTGCGCCTCTCTGATTGAAGTAAAAAATACCATCGGTTATAGCAAAAAATCTCTATGGTAGTAGCAAAACCAGAACACAATTGTAGCAAAAAAAATGGTCATCCGTCGTCTCGCCGTGACGTCGAGGTTCCAGCAAATTTGCGCCGTGGGGTGCAGTCCTGCCATGGCTGGTTGCAGCTCCGGCGTGGCCGGGTCCGGCGAGGTAGGGAGAACTCCGATGCACGTGGATCCGCGCGGGTCTGGTTGAGGGCGGCCAGATCTGCTGAACGGCGGCGCGCCTGGGAGGCCTGCGGCGCGGGGCGATGCGTTGACCATGGCAGCGGGGAGAGAGAAAGAGAGAGATGCGCCAGAGGAAGAAGAGAAAAGGAAGGAGGACTAGTCGTCTCGGGTCCATCGCGCCACGTGGTTACTCGTGAGTGGGTCGCATCGCGCACGCGTGGACTGGACCGTCCGAAGCTTCGGCCGGTGCCCCGGCCCCAAACGTTTCCCTTTTTTTGAGTAACCTGCGTGCGAATAATCATGAGTACAATTACCAAGTAGGGGGGAAATGCGGCGCTGTTGGGCATCGTTTGGCAAAGCAACCACCAAAAATGGTCAAACCTTTAAAAAAATAGCATATTCCCTAAAAAAATCCTAATAAATGTCCCTAAATACTTCACGATGCAGTTGTGCCGGATGGATGTCGCGAGCGCAAATGCATAGACCCTCTAATGCGCTCGATTGCTCCGACCGCGCGGGATCCGGCCCGACCAGGTGCCGTTACAGCATAAGGCGCGACGTGCGGCATGCGGTGGGCCCAGGTTGATTTATTTCATGCGAAACTGCCCACACCGCCCGCTTCTCCTGTTCGAAACTGCGTCGTCGCCCGAATCCCCTTTCCATTTCGAACTTCTCCCTCTCCTCCCTCTCCTCTAGAAACTACGCGACGACGCGAGGTACTGCGGTTGTCGATCGCGCACGGAGTCGCCGGTGCGGGAAGTCGTCCGCGAGCGCGGCGAGTCGCCGGCTACAGGCGGAGGTAAACCCCAGCACCTCTTCCCCCTCTCCTCCGGGTTGCGCTCCAGATTCAGTTGAGAGTTTGTGTTTGCAGCATTAGGGTTTGGGTGATGGGGCGGGCACGCAGGTTTTCCATGGTGTCCGCGGGCCCGGCGTTGCCATGGCGGGGGAGGGCTCGGCGTTGCTATGGCGGGGAGAGAGCTCGGCGTTGCTATGGCGAAGGGAGGGGTGGGGTGGGGGGAGGGGAATTGAGTCCTTGAAAGGGCGGAGGCATAGGGTAAGAGGATGCATCAGGTAATCTGTAGTGTGAAGTATTTTTAGGTGTTTTATTTGATGTTGCTTGAATCCCGGACGCAGTTGTACAGAAATATAATGGTAGTTACTTAGTTTTTCCTGCAATTTGCGAGATGGCACTACTGCAGGATGCTGCTAACGCGAAATTACGATCAGAGACCCTTTGACAAAATTGTGTGCGATGCATTAATCGCAAACAGTGACGTAAAAAGCCGTCAAAAAGATGCAAAACGTTTGCGATGGCGGAGCCATCAAACACGGTTCGATTTTAGTTGCTTGTGCGATGCAGGACACACGGTTGATCCATCCGAACTATTTGCGATGAGGCAGAACAACAGAACGGACAACCATATCAATGTGTGTGCGATATACGGCATACAGTTCGCTCCGATGAACTGTTTGATATTGGGGAGTGCAACAGAAACGGTTAGCCAGATCAAGATTTGTGTGATATACGATATACAGTTCATTCGGACGAACTATTTTCGATTAGGGAACACAATAGAAACGGTTCAACTTAACAAAATATGTGTGATATGCGGCATACAGTTCACATAGATGAACTGTTTGCGATGAGCCAAAGGGACACAAATGAGTCATGTAACAAGATGTGTGTGATACATGGAATACATTCGACTCGGATGAACTCTTTGCGATGAGAAATTACAAAACAAACGGTTACTACAGTTAGTTCGTGTGAGATTATGTGTGTACAAAAAACTTTGAAAAATGCAAACTAGTTGCTTGCGGTGGCTAGGAGTATCACACACGATGCGTCTGCGAGTACTCGTGTGCGATGATTAGTAAGTTACACATACGTTTCCTTATGTTAACACGTGTGTGAATTTGCAATATGGACAGATAATATGCAAATGTCTTCTGGACATCGGGCACACATATAAACTCAATGAACTGTGTAAGATACTAATACTTTCCATGAAAATTTAAGAACTTGGCTAACAACATTTGAGTAACATATATATAGTGGTTACACTATTCAACAAAAGGAGGATCTTCGTAACACGGTTTTGACAACCATATGGTCCATATCTACATACCTAACATAATAACAACTATCACATTTTAAGAGGCTGAGGGCCAACAACCATATGGTCCATATCTACATACTTAACATAGTAACAACTAGCACATTTTAAGAGGCTGAGAATCAACAACCACAACTATCCACTGGAAGCAGCCTGATCACGGTGACTCGGCATCTCGTCAATGAAAAAGAAGAGCCCTCTTGTGCCTTGGTAGAGCATGAGTAGAACAATGTCTCCAATTTTCCAATATGGATGCACTACCACGACAAGCGAGAACTTGTTAATTTGAATGGTTACATTTCTGTGAGAAATGCAGTACCTTGCAATCACTTTGGCTTTATTAGCAGGCACAAGTGTAATTCGACCACGCTGGGAAATCCATCCAGGAACTGCTACATCGGGCAATTTCTGTTGAAATGTAGAATAAAAACCAATTTTAACATACCGTTGAAGATATATATAGTTTATGAGCATCAACATTAAAATAAGACTTTTTACTGGCATTTTGTGCACACAATTGGTCTTGTTCAATGTGTACACCATAGGTATAATTAATCTCATCAATAATCCAGCATTCACACGTTGTGCTATCTCTGTCAGATTATCAACAAAGTTTATGACATGCTTCAAGTCCTTCCAGTGAAATTTGGTACGCTTAGTAACATACAGATTGTTCACTATGCATCCAAAATATCCTGCTTAAAAGGTGGAAATGTATTATTTATCCAGAACATGGCAGAAGAATATATAGTGCACATAAATTGGTAAATAGAATTTGTTACTGCCTAGGAACGGAGTCAGAAAATGAAATCACAGTTGGTTGCTTAAATAGTGATCAATTAGTCAGAACAAATACCCCAATTTTGCTAAGTAATATGCCAGCATGGAGAAAGTTGAAAGTACACTAACCTCGATCAGACTTTGATCGGCTGATGATGTTGGGGAAGTAAACATTCATGTTGATTAGACCAAGTTGTGGTGTACACACTAGAATTTTATTGTCAGCTTTCAGTTCATAACACTTAGATACTTTTCTCCAAAGGTCCACATCAAAATGGGAGTGACCGTCTTTATCAAGTTTTATGCTAACCGTCATTGTAAATCCATGTTGCGTTGTCAATATGACATCCATGGAGTCATCAACAAAGTAAAGCCCAAGATTTCCTTCTACTCATGTTCTTGTAAAGCAAGGGATGTACTGCTTGAAATGAAAATTAAAATCGTAAATTAGATATATTGAAATAACAGAGTAAGATGCAAATATGGGAGTAACTGGTAGAACAAATCAATATATAGATGAAAGGAAAGTACAAAAATATATAATTAAAAATAGATAATGTAACAAAGATTTGATGCAAATATGAGAGTAACTGAATGAACAATTCATCGTATATTTTCGTAATATAGGGGGGAATCGGCTTCAACATCTAGGCTGCACGTGGCACCGTACCTTTCATCCGAATGTAGAACAGACGGCATATGTTCACAAATTTAGGCCATGCCGACCGTGGTAGGCTGAGATTAAACATACCGAGCACTCCCTGAAGTCATCCGGAATGGTGAGATAGAACTTCATTTTCGACTGGCCGCAACCACACTTGCCTGATTTGTGCTCGCACTGTGGACACATGAATGAATACCCACGAATCAGCTAGAACAAAAATGAATCCATGGCGATTTCCGTCGGTTGATTAAAAGCGACGAACGAACTGCAATAAGAGATGAGTGAATAGTTTGCTAAGTTGATTACCTTCTCCATGAGAAAAATCCCCGGCCCAAATCCCATAGAAAACCCCAATTGATCAGAGTCTAGAATGTCGGTGCAGATAGGCGGCAGAAAGCGGTAGGGGCGAAATCAAGTGCCGTTTGGAGCGCGACCTCCACCCACCGACAACAACGTCGAGCTTAGGGTGGCCGCCGCGATAGAAGTTGATGAGATGCAGAGTTGCGGAGGAGACCGCGGTGAGTGGGTGGGGACAAAGTGGGCGAGGATTTTATTTTTTCCTTTTGCATGTGTGGGTGAATACACACAGTTCGCAGAGGCGACGGAGATGAATCGTGTGTGTGTTGGGGATCGTTGCAGAAATTAAAAAATTTCTACGCATCGCCAAGATCAATCTATGGAGTAACTAGCAACGAGAGAGAGGGGAGTGCATCTCCATACCCTTGAAGATCGTGAGACGGAAGCGTTACAAGAACACGGATGAAGGAGTCGTACTCGTAGCGATTCAGATCGCGGTGGATTCCGATCTAAGCGCCGAACAACGGCACCTCCACGTTCAACACACATGCAGCCCGGTGACGTCTCCCGCGCCTTGATCCAGCAAGGAGGAGGGAGATGTTGAGGAAGAAGGCTCCAGCAGCAGCACGACGGCGTGGTGGTGATGGAGTGGCAGTTCTCCGGCAGGGCTTCGCCAAGCTCACACGGAGGAGGAGAGGTGTTGGGGAGGGGAGGGGCTGCGCCTTTGATGTGGTGCTGCAGCCCTCCCTCCACCCCTCTATTTATAGGGAGAAGGGGGAAGGGGGCTGGCCCCTCTAGATGAGATCTAGAGGGGGGCGGCCAAGGGGGAGGGGGCTTGCCCCCCAAGCAAGGGGGGGCCTTTAGGGTTCCCCCCAACCCTAGGCGCATGGGCCCTAGGGGCGAATGGCGCCCAGCCCACTTAGGGGCTGGTTACCTTCCACCTACAGCCCATAAGGTCCTCCGGGGTAGTTGGACCCTCCCGGTGGACCCCCGGAACCCCTCCGGTGGTCCCGATACAATACTAGTATACCCCCGAATATTTTCGGTGACCGTATGATGATTTCCCATATATAAATCTTCACCTCCGGACCATTCCGGAATTCCTCGTGACGTCCGGGATCTCATCCGGGACTCCGAACAACATTCGGTAATCACATACAAATCTTCCTTATAACCCTAGCATCATCGAACCTTAAGTGTGTAGACCCTACGGGTTCGGGAATCATGCAGACATGACCGAGACAACTCTCTGGCCAATAACCAACAGCGGGATCTGGATACCCATGTTGGCTCCCACATGTTCCTCGATGATCTCATTGGATGAACCGCGATGTCGAGGATTCAGGTAATCCCGTATACAATTCCCTTTGTCAATCGGTACGTTACTTGCCCGAGATTCGATCGTCGGTATCCCAACACCTCATTTAATCTCGTTACCGGCAAGTCACTTTACTCGTTCTGCAATGCATGATCCCGTGACCAGCCACTTAGTAACATTGAGCTCATTATGATGATGCATTACCAAGTGGGCCCAGAGATACCTCTCCGTCATACGGAGTAACAAGTCCCAGTCTCAATTCGTGCCAACCCAACAGACACTTTCGGAGATACTTGTAGTGCACCTTTATAGCCACCCAGTTACGTTGTGACGTTTGGTACACCCAAAGCATTCCTACGGTATCCGGGAGTTGCACGATCTCATGGTCTAAGGAAATGATACTTGACATTAGAAAAGCTTTAGCAAACGAACTACACGATCTTGTGGCTATGCTTAGGATTGGGTCTTGTCCATCACATCATTCTCCTAATGATGTGATCCCGTTATCAATGACATCCAATGTCCATAATCGGGAAACCATGACCATCTGTTGATCAACGAGCTAGTCAACTAGAGGCTCACTAGGGACATGTGGTGGTCTATGTATTCACACATGTATCACGGTTTCCGGTCAATACAATTATAGCATGAATGATAGACAATTATCATGAACAAGGAAATATAATAATAGCAATTTTATTATTGCCTCTAGGGCATATTTCCAACAGTCTCCCACTTGCACTAGAGTCAATAATCTAGTTACATTGTGATGAATCAAACACCCATAGAGTTCTGGTGTTGATCATGTTTTGCTCGTGGAAGAGGTTTAGTCAACGGGTCTGCGACATTCAGATCTGTATGCACTTTACAAATATCTATGTCTCCATCTTGAACATTTTCACGAATGGAGTTGAAGTGACGCTTGATGTGTCTGGTCTTCTTGTGAAACCTGGGCTCCTTGGCAAGGGCAATAGCTCTAGTGTTGTCACAAAAGAGAGTCATCGGGCCCGACACATTGGGAATAACTCCTAGGTCGGTAATGAACTCCTTCATCCAGATTGCTTCATGTGCTGCCTCCGAGGCTGCCATGTACTCCGCTTCACATGTAGATCCCGCCACGACGCTTTGCTTGCAACTGCACCAGCTTACTGCCCCACCATTCAAAATATACACGTATCTGGTTTGTGACTTGGAGTCATCCAGATCTGTGTCGAAGCTAGCATCGACGTAACCCTTTACGACAAGCTCTTCGTCACCTCCATAAACGAGAAACATATCCTTAGTCCTTTTCAGGTACTTCAGGATATTCTTGACCGCTGACCAGTGTTCCATGTCGGGATTACTTTGGTACCTCCCTACCAAACTTACGGCAAGGTTTACATCAAGTCTGATACACAGCATGGCATACATAATAGACCCTATGGCTGAGGCATAGGGGATGACACTCATCTTTTCTCTATCTCCTGTCGTGGTCGGGCTTTGAGCCGAGCTCAATTTCACACCTTGCAATACAGGCAAGAACCCCTTCTTGGACTGATCCATATTGAACTTCTTCAATATCTTATCAAGGTATGTACTTTGTGAAAGACCTATGAGGCGTCTCGATCTATCTCTATAGATCTTGATGACTAATATGTAAGCAGCTTCTCCAAGGTCCTTCATTGAAAAACATTTATTCAAGTAGGCCTTTATGCTTTCCAAAAGTTCTATATCATTTCCCATCAATAGTATGTCATCCACATATAATATGAGAAATGCTACAGAGCTCCCACTCACTCTCTTGTAAACCCAGGCTTCTCCATAAGTCTGCATAAACCCAAACGCTTTGATCATCTCATCAAAGCGAATGTTTCAACTCCGAGATGCTTGCACTAGCCCATAGATAGAGCGCTGGAGCTTGCATACCTTGTTAGCATTCTTAGGATCGACAAAACCTTCCGACTGCATCATATATAATTCTTCCTTAAGGAAGCCATTAAGGAATGCCATTTTGACGTCCATTTGCCATATCTCATAATCATAGAATGCGGCAATTGCTAACATGATTCGGGCGGACTTCAGCTTCTCTACGGGTGAGAAGCTATCATCGTAGTCAACCCCTTGAACTTGTCGATAACCCTTAGTGACAAGCCGAGCCTTATAGATGGTAACATTACCATCCGCGTTCGTCTTCTTCTTAAAGATCCATTTATTTTCTATCGCTCGCCGATCATCGGGCAAGTCTGTCAAAGTCCATACTTTGTTTTCATACATGGATCCTATCTCGGATTGCATGGCTTCAAGCTATTTGTTGGAATCTGGGCCCGCCATCACTTCTTCATAGTTCGAAGGTTCACCCTTGTCTAACAACATGATTTCTAGGACAGGGTTGCCATACCATTCTGGTGTGGAACATGTCCTTGTGGACCTACGAAGTTCAGTAGCAACTTGATCCGAAGTACCTTGATCATCATCATTAACTTCCTGTCTAGTCGGTGCTGGCACCACAGAAACATCTTCCTGAGCTGCGCTACTTTCCGCTTCAAGAGGTAGTACTTCATCAAGTTCTACTTTCCTCCCACTTACTTCTTTCGAGAGAAACTCTTTCTCCAGAAAGGAACCGCTCTTGGCAACAAAGATCTTGCCTTCGGATCTGAGGTAGAAGGTATACCCAATGGTTTCCTTAGGGTTTCCTATGAAGACGCATTTTTCTGACTTGGGTTCGAGCTTTTCAGGTTGAAGTTTCTTGACATAAGCATCGCATCCCCAAACTTTTAGAAACGACAGCTTAGGTTTCTTCCCAAACCATAATTCATACGGTGTCGTCTCAACGGATTTAGATGATGCCCTATTTAAAGTGAATGTAGCTATCTCTAAAGCGTATCCCCAAAATGATAGCGGTAAATCGGTAAGAGACATCGTAGGTCGCACCATATCCAATAGAGTGCGATTACGACATTCGGACACACCGTTACACTGAGGTGTTCCAGGCGGCGTGAGTTCTGAAACAATTCTACATTTCCTTAAGTGCGTACCAAATTCGTGACTCAGATATTCTCCCCCACGATCTGATCGTAAGAACTTTATTTTTCTGTCACGTTGATTCTCTACCTCATTCTGAAATTCCTTGAACTTTTCAAAGGTCTCAGACTTGTGTTTCATCAAGTAGACATACCCATATCTACTTAAGTCATCAGTGAGGGTGAGAACATAACGATAGCCTCCGCGAGCCTCAACGCTCATTGGACCGCACACATCAGTATGTATGATTTCCAATAAGTTGGTTGCTCGCTCCATTGTTCCGTAGAACGGGGTCTTGGTCATTTTGCCCATGAGGCATGGTTCGCATGTGTCAAATGATTCGTAATCAAGAGACTCTAAAAGTCCATCTGCATGGAGCTTCTTCATGCGTTTGACACCAATGTGACCAAGGCGGCAGTGCCACAAGTATGTGGGACTATCGTTATCAACCTTACATCTTTTGGTATTCACACTATGAATATGTGTAACATCACGTTCGAGATTCAGTAAGAATAAACCATTGGCCAGCAGGGCATGGCCATAAAACATATTTCTCATATAAATAGAATAACCATTATTCTTGGATTTAAATGAGTAGCCATCTCGTATTAAACAAGATCCTGATACAATGTTCATGCTCAAAGCTGGCACTAAATAACAATTATTGAGGTTTAAAACTAATCCCGTAGGTAAATGTAGAGGTAGCGTGCCGACGGCGATTACATCGACCTTGGAACCATTCCCGATGCGCATCGTCACCTCGTCCTTTGCCAGTCTCCGCTTATTCCGCAGCTCCTGTTTTGAGTTACAAAAATGAGCAACCGCACCGGTATCAAATACCCAGGAGCTACTACGAGTACTGGTAAGGTACACATATATAACATGTATATCACATATACCTTTGGTGTTGTCGGCCTTCTTGTCTGCTAAGTACTTGGGGCAGTTCCGCTTCCAGTGTCCGTTTTCCTTGCAATAAAAGCACTCAGTCTCACGTTTGGGTCCATGCTTTGGCTTCTTCCCGGCAACAGGCTTACTGGGCGCAGCAACTCCCTTGCCGTCCTTCTTGAAGTTCTTCTTACCCTTGCCTTTCTTGAAACTAGTGGTTTTATTAACCGTCAACACTTGATGTTCCTTTTTGATCTCCACCTCCGCTGATTTCAGCATTGAATATACCTCAGGAATGGTTTTCACCATCCCCTGCATATTGAAATTCATCACAAAGCTCTTGAGCTAGGTGGGAGTGACTGGAGGATTCTGTCGACGACCGCGTCATCCGGGAGATTAACTCCCAGCTGAGATAAGCGGTTGTGCAACCCAGACATTTTGAGTAAGTGCTTGCTGACAGAACCATTCTCCTCCATCTTACAACTGTAGAACTTGTCGGAAACTTCATATCTCTCGACCCGGGCATGAGCTTGGAAAACCATTTTCAGCCCTTGGAACATCTCATATGCTCTGTGCTGCTCAAAACACTTTTGGAGCCCTGGTTCTAAGCTGTAAAGCATGCCGCACTGAACTAGGAAGTAATCATCACTACGCGACTGCCAAATGTTCATAACGTCTTGAGTTGCTGGGAAAACGGGTGCTTCACCTAGCGGTGCATCTAGGACATATGCTTTCTTGGCAGCTATGAGGATGATCCTCAAGTTCCGGACCCAGTACGTATAGTTGCTGCCATCGTCTTTCAGCTTGGTTTTCTCTAGGAATGCGTTGAAGTTGAGGGCAACATTAGCATGGGCCATTTGATCTACAAGACATATTGCAAAGATTTTAGACTAAGTTCATGATAATTAAGTTCATCTAATCAAATTATTTAATGAACTCCCACTCAGATAGACATCCCTCTAGTCATCTAAGTGATACATGATTCGAGTCAACTAGGCCGTGTCCGATCATCACGTGAGACCGACTAGTCATCATCGGTGAACATCTTCATGTTGATCGTATCTTCTATACGACTCATGTTCGACCTTTTGGTCTCTTGTGTTCCGAGGCCATGTCTGTACATGCTAGGCTCGTCAAGTCAACCTAAGTGTTTTGCATGTGTAAATCTGGCTTACACCCGTGCGAACGTTAGAATCTATCACACCCGATCATCATGTGGTGCTTCAAAACAACAAAGCTTCGCAACAGTGCACAGCTAGGGGGAACAGTTTCTTGAAATTTCATGAGGGATCATCTTATTTATGCTACCGTCGTTCTAAGCAAATAAGATGTAAAACATGATAAACATCACATGCAATCAAATAGTGACATGATATGGCCAATATCATTTTGCTCCTTTTGATCTCCATCTTTGGGGCATCATGATCATCATCGTCACCAGCATGACACCATGATCTCCATCATCGTGTCTTCATGAAGTTGTCTCGCCAACTATTACTTCTACTGCTATGGCTAACGGTTTAGCAATAAAGTAAAGTAATTACATGGCGTTATTCAATGACACGCAGGTCATACAATAAATTAAGACAACTCCTATGGCTCCTGCCGGTTGTCATACTCATCGACATGCAAGTCGCGATTCCTATTACAAGAACATGATCAATCTCATACATCACATAGATATCATTCATCACATCCTTTTGGCCATATCACATCACATGGCATATGCTGCAAGAACAAGTTAGACGTCCTCTAATTGTTGTTGCAAGTTTTTACGTGGCTGCTATAGGTTTCTAGCAAGAACGTTTCTTACCTATGCCAAAACCACAACGTGATATGCCAATTGATATTTACCCTTCATAAGGGCCCTTTTCATCGAATCCGATCCGACTAAAGTGGGAGAGACAGACACCCGCTAGCCACCTTATGCAACTAGTCCATGTCAGTCGGTGGAACCTGTCTCACGTAAGCGTACGTGTAAGGTTGGTCTGGGCTGCTTCATCCCAGGATGCCGCCGGATCAAGATAAGACAAGTAGTGGCAAGTAAATTGATAAAATCGACGCCCACAACAACTTGTGTTCTACTCGTGCATAGAAATTGCGCATAGACCTAGCTCATGATGCCACTATTGGGGATCATTGCAGAAATTAAAAAATTTCTACGCATCACCAAGATCAATCTATGGAGTAACTAGCAACGAGAGAGAGGGGAGTGCATCTTCATACCCTTGAAGATCGTGAGACGGAAGCGTTACAAGAACGCGGATGAAGGAGTCGTACTCGTAGCGATTCAGATCGCGGTGGATTCCGATCTGAGCGCCGAACAACAGCACCTCCGTGTTCAACACACGTGCAGCCCGGTGACGTCTCCCGCGCCTTGATCCAGCAAGGAGGAGGGAGAGGTTGGGGAAGAAGGTTCCAGGAGCAGCACCATGACGTGGTGGTGATGGAGTGGCAGTTCTCCGGCAGGGCTTCGCCAAGCTCACACGGAGAGGAGAGGTGTTGGGGAGGGGAGGGGCTGCACCTTTGATGTGGTGCTGCAGCCCTCCCTCTACCCCTCTATTTATAGGGAGAAGGGGGAAGGACGACGGACCCTCTAGATGAGATCTAGAGGGGGGCGGCTGCCAAGGGGGAGGGGGCTTGCCCCCCAAGCAAGCGGGGCGCCCCCTTTAGGGTCCCCCCCAAACCCTAGGCGCATGGGACCTAGGGGGAATGTCGCCCAGCCCACTTAGGGGCTGGTTACCTTCCACCTACAGCCCATAAGGTCCTTCGGGGCCGGTGGACCCTCCCGGTGGACCCCCGGGACCCCTCCGGTGGTCCCGGTACAATACCGGTATACCCCCGAATATTTCCGGTGACCGTATGATGACTTCCCATATATAAATCTTCACCTCCGGACTATTCCGGAACTCCTCGTGACGTCCGGGAACTCATCCGAGACTCCCAACAACATTCGGTAATCACATACAAATCTTCCTTATAACCCTAGCATCATCGAACCTTAAGTGTGTAGACCCTACGGGTTCGGGAATCATGCAGACATGACCGAGACAGCTCTCTGGCCAATAACCAACAGCGGGATCTAGATACCCATGTTGGCTCCCACAGGTTCCACGATGATCTCATCGGATGAACCACGATGTCGAGGATTCAAGTAATCATGTATACAATTCCATTTGTCAATCGGTACATTACTTTCCCGAGATTCGATCGTCGGTATCCCAATACCTCGTTCAATCTCGTTACCAGCAAGTCACTTTACTCGTTTCGCAATGCATGATCCCGTGACCAACCACTTAGTCACATTGAGCTCATTATGATGATGCATTATCGAGTGGGCCCAGAGATACCTCTCCGTCATATGGAGTGACAAATCCCAGTCTCGATTCGTGCCAACCCAACAGACACTTTCGGAGATACCTGTAGTGCATCTTTATAGCCACCCAGTTACGTTGTGACGTTTGGTACACTCAAAGCATTCCTAATCCGGGAGTTGCACGATCTCATGGTCTAAGGAAATGTTACTTGACATTAGAAAAGCTTTAGCAAACGAACTACACGATCTTGTGCTATGCTTAGGATTGGGTCTTGTCCATCACATCATTCTCCTAATGATGTGATCCCGTTATCAATGACATCCAATGTCCATAGTCAGGAAACCATGACCATTTGTTGATCAACGAGCTAGTCAACTAGAGGCTCACTAGGGACATGTGGTGGCCTATGTATTCACACATGTATCATGGTTTCCGGTCAATACAATTATAGCATGAATGATAGACAATTATCATGAACAAGGAAATATAATAATAACCATTTTATTATTGCCTCTAGGGCATATTTCCAGCAGTGTGATAGTAAATTACCGAGATTGAAGGGGAATCCAAATTTCCTTTGTCCTTTGTCCATGAGTTTTTTTTCTACGATGAACATAAACCCTGCAAATCACCGTGTTCAAATTTGGCACTTTTCCAGGTTCATTTACAATATTTAGGGGATTATGTGCATTTTCTAGGCATTAATGCACATAATTCAAATTCAAACAATCGGTGCATGAAAAGCTGCACGAGAACGGTCTGGAAAACCATGATCGTGCTATTTAGCAAATTCTCATACCTTTTACAAGGAAACGGCAGATATTTGAAGGAAACATGTCGCAATAGTCAGCCATAAACGCGTCATTTACTGGGTTAACAACTATACAAAAATGAAATACATGCTTGGAAAACATGACGCCTGGCGTGATGCCATGGTATGGCCTCGCCATGCCCTGGTAAAAATTTGAGAATTTTTGCCTTATGTCGTCATGCACGCCATTCATAAATCGGACCATGACCGAGGAAATTTCATGGTTTTGAGGGGTAAATCAACAAGATTGAAGGGGCCAGGAATCCAAATTTCCTTCCAAGCTCGCCATTCAATTTTTTCTACAATCAACATACCCACTCGAATGCAACGTGTTCAAATTTGGCATTTTTCAGGCTCATTTACCATATTAGGGGATTATGTGCATTTTCTAGGCATTAATCGACATAATTCAAATTCGAACAATCGGTGCATGAAAAGGTGCACAAGAACGGTCTGCAAAAACCATAATCATGGTATTTAGTAAATTCTCAAGCCTTTTACAAGGAATGGGCAGAGATTTCAAGGGAATGCGTGAAGGAAATATGCCCTAGAGGCAATAATAAAGTTGTTATTTATATTTCCTTATATCATGATAAATGTTTATTATTCATGCTAGAATTGTACTAACCGGAAACTTAGTACATGTGTGAATACATAGACAAACAAAGTGTCACTAGTATGCCTCTACTTGACTAGCTCATTGAATCAAAGATGGTTGTGTTTCCTAACCATAGACATGAGTTGTCATTTGATTAACGGGATCACATCATTAGAGAATGATGTGATTGACTTGACCCATTCCATTAGCTTAGCACTTGATTGTTTAGTTTGTTGCTATTGCTTTCTTCATGACTTATACATGTTCCTATGACTATGAGATTATGCAACTCCCGAATACCGGAGGAACACTTTGTGTTCTACCAAACGTCACAACGTAACTGGGTGATTATAAAGGTGCTCTACAGGTGTCTCCAATGGTACTTGTTGAGTTGGCATAGATCAAGATTAGGATTTGTCACTCCGATTATCGGAGAGGTATCTCTGGGCCCTCTCGGTAATGCACATCACCATAAGCCTTGAAAGCAATGTGACTAATGAGTTAGTTGCGGGATGATGCATTACGGAACGAGTAAAGAGACTTTCCAGTAACGAGATTGAACTAGGTATTGAGATACCGACGATCGAATCTCGGGCAAGTAACATACCGATGACAAAGGGAACAACGTATGTTGTTATGCGGTTTGACCGATAAAGATCTTCGTAGAATATGTAGGAGCCAATATGAGCATCTAGGTTCCGCTATTGGTTATTGACCGGAGACGTGTCTCGGTCATGTCTACATAGTTCTCTAACCCATAGGGTCCGCACGCTTAACGTTCGGTGACGATTAGTAATATGAGTTTATGTGTTTTGATGTAATGAAGGTAGTTCGGAGTCCCAGATCTGATCACGGACATGACGAGGAGTCTCAAAATGACCGAGACATAAAGATCGATATACTGGATGACTATATTTGGACATCGGAATAGTTCCGGGTGAAATTGAGATTTTACTGGAGTACCGGGAGGTTACCGGAACCCCCCGGTAAGTGTATGGGCCTTATTAGGCCATAGTGGAGAGAGAGAGAGAGTGGAGACCAGGGTAGGCCGCGTGCCCCCTCTCCGTCTGGTCCGAATTGGACTAGGCGGGGGGCGGCGCCCCCTTTCCTTCCTCCCTCTCTCTGCTTTCCTTCTCTCCTAGTCCAACTAGGGAAGGGGGGAATCCTACTCCCGGTGGGAGTAGGACTCCTCCAGGGCATGCCATAGGAGGGCCGGACCTCCCCCCTCCTCCACTCCTTTATATACGGGGAAGGGGGCACTCCATGGATACACAAGTTGATCATTGATCTTTTAGCCGTGTGCGGTGCCCCCTCCACCATAATCCACCTCGGTCATATCGTTGCGGTGCTTAGGCAAAGTCCTACATTGGTAGCTTTTCATCAACACTGTCATCACGCCGTCGTGCTGACGGAACTCTCCCTTGAAGCTCTACTGGATCGTAAGTTCGTGGGACGTCACCGAGCTGAACGTGTGCAGATCGCGGAGGTGCCGTACGTTCGGTACTAGGATCGGTCAATCGTGAAGACATACGACTACATCAACCGCGTTTTCATAACGCTTCCCCTTACGGTCTACGAGGGTACGTGGACAACACTCTCCCCTCTTGTTGCTATGCATCACCATGATCTTGCGTGTGCGTAGGAATTTTTTGAAACTACTATGTTCCCCAACAGTGGTATCAGAGCCAGGTTTATGCGTAGATGTTATATGCACGAGTAGAACACAAGTGAAGGAAATATGCCCCAGAGGCGATAATAAAGTAGTTATTTATATTTCCTTATATCATGATAAATGTTTATTATTCATGCTAGAATTGTATTAACTAGAAACTTAGTACATGTGTGAATACATAGACAAACAAAGTGTCACTAGTATGCCTCTACTTGACTAGCTCGTTGAATCAAAGATGGTTGTGTTTCCTAACCATAGACATGAGTTGTCATTTGATTAACAGGATCACATCATTAGAGAATGATGTGATTGACTTGACCCATTCCGTTAGCTTAGCACTTGATCGTTTAGTTTGTTGCTCTTGCTTTCTTCATGACTTATACATGTTCCTATGACTATGAGATTATGCAACTCTCGAATATCGAAGGAACACTTTGTGTGCTACCAAACATCACAACGTAACTGGGTGATTATAAAGGTGCTCTATAGGTGTCTCCAATGGTACTTGTTGAGTTGGCATAGATCAAGATTAGGATTTGTCACTCCGATTATCGAAGAGGTATCTCTGGGCCCTCTCGATAATGCACATCACTATAAGCCTTGCAAGCAATGTGACTAATGAGTTAGTTGCGGGATGATGCATTACGGAATGAGTAAAGAGACTTGCCAGTAACGAGATTGAACTAGGTGTTGAGATACCGACGATCGAATCTCGGGAAAGTAATATACCGATGACAAAGGGAACAACGTATGTTGTTATGCGGTTTGACCGATAAAGATCTTCGTAGAATATGTAGGAGCCAATATGAGCATCCAGGTTCCGCTATTGGTTATTGACCGGAGATGTGTCTCGGTCATGTCTACATAGTTCTCGAACCCGTAGGGTCCGTACGCTTAACGTTCGGTGACGATCGGTAATATGAGTTTATGTGTTTTGATGTACCAAAGGTAGTTCAGAGTCCCGGATATGATCACAGACATGACGAGGAGTCTCGAAATGATCGAGACATAAAGATCGATATATTGGATGACTATATTTGGACATCAGAATAGTTCCGGGTAAAATTGGGATTTTACTGGAGTACTGAGAGGTTACCGGAACCCCCCGGTAAGTGTATGGGCCTTATTGGGCCATAGTGGAGAGATAGAGAGAGAGGAGACCAAGGCAGGCCGCATGCCCCTCTCCCTCTGGTCCGAATTGGACTAGGAGGGGGCGGCGCCCCCTTTCCTTCCTCCCTCTCCCCCCTTCCTTCTCTCCCAGTTCAACTAGGGAAGGGGGAATCCTACTCCCGATGGGAGTAGGACTCCTCCAGGGTGCGCCATAGGAGGGACGCCCTCCTCCTCCACTCCTTTATATACGGGGGAGGGGGCACCCCATGGATACACAAGTTGATCATTGATTTTTTAGCCGTGTGTGGTGCCCCCCTCCACCATAATCCACCTCAGTCATATCGTTGCGGTGCTTAGGCGAAGCCCTGCGTTGGTAGCTTCATCAACACCGTCATCACGCGGTCATGCTGACGGAACTCTCCCTCGAAGCTCTACTGGATCGTGAGTTCGTGGGATGTCACCGAGCTGAATGTGTGTAGATCGCGGAGGTGCCATACGTTCGGTACTAGGATCGGTCGATCGTGAAGATGTACGACTACATCAATCGCATTGTCATAACGCTTCCGCTTATGGTCTATGAGGGTACGTGGACAACACTCCCCCCTCTTGTTGCTATGCATCACCATGATATTGGTGTGCGTAGGAATTTTTTTAAAATTACTATGTTCCCCAACAATGCGTGGCAATAGTCAACCACAAACGCGTCATTGGGTTATCAACTATAGAAAAGTGAAATACGTGCTTAAAAAACATAACGCCTGGCATGGTGCCATGGTATGGCCTCATCGTGCCATGGTATGGCCTCATCGTGCCCTGGTAAAATGCTTAGAAGGTTTGATTTATGTGGTCATGCACGCCCTTCATAAATTGAACCATCACCGAGGAAGTTCCATGCTTTCGAGAGGGAAATCACCAAGATTGAAGGGGAATCCAAATTTCTGTCCTAGTTTGTCATTCAATTTTTTTCCAACGATCAACATACCGCCTCAAATGCAACGTGTTCAAATTTGACATTTTTCCAGGCCCATTTACCATATTTAGGGGATCATTTGCATTTTCTAGGCATTACTGCACATAATTCAAATTCAAACAATCGTTGCATGAAAAGGTGCACAAGAACGGTTTGGAAAACCATGCTCGTGCTATTTAGTGCATTCTCATGCCTTGTACAAGGAATGGGCAGATATTTCAAGGAAATGTGTGGCAATAGTCAACCATAAACGCGTCGTTTACTGGGTTAACAACTATACAAAAATGAAATACATGTTTGGAAAACATGACGCCTGGCGTGGTGCCATGGTATGGCCGCACCATGCCCTGGTAAAAATTTGAGAATGTTTGCCTTATGTTGTCATGCACGCCTTTCATAAATCAAACCATCCCCGAGGAAGTTTAATGGTTTCGAGGCGGAAATCACCAAGATTGAAGGGGGATCCAAATTTCCTTTGTCCTTTGTCCATGAGTTTTTTCTACGATGAGCATACACCCTGCAAATCACCGTGTTTAAATTTGGCACTTTTCCGGGTTCATTTACCATATTTAGGGGATTATGTGCATTTTCTAGGCATTAATGCACATAATTCAAGTTCAAACAATCGATGCATGAAAGGGTGCAGAAGAACGGCCTGGAAAACCATGCTCGTGCCATTTAGTAAATTCTCATGCCTTTTACATGGAATGTGCAGATATTTTGATGAAATGTGTGGCAATAGTCAACCAGAAACATTTGTTTATTGGGTTGTCAACTATAGAAAAATGGAATAAATGCTTGAAAAACATGACGCCTCGCATGGTGCCATGGTATGACCTCACCATGTCCTGCTAAAAAATTTAGAAGGTTTGGCTTATGTCGTCATGCACGCCCTTCATAAATCGAACCATCACCGAGAAAGTTCCATGCTTTCGAGAGGAAAATCACCAAGATTGAAGGGGAATCCAAAGTTTCTTCATTCTTTGCCCTGGAGTTTTTTTCTACGATGAACATACACCCTACAAATCACTGTGTTCAAATTTGGCATTTTTCTGGGATCATTTACCATATTTAGGGGATTATGTGCATTTTCTAGGCATTTAGTGCATATAAATTCAATCCAGCTGCAGCTGCACGGGTGTGATGTGAGGGAGGTGGATTGTCGTTTGATTGTGGCGCATCCTACGGTGCACACGTGTGATCCACGTGGCTGGGGTTCTGGCCAATCATAATGCAACACACAATAGGCTCATCACACACTGTTTCTGGAGGCGACGGAGATGAACCGTGTGCGATAATGAACGAGCAATGTAAGGGAATCCAAATTTACTTTGTCATTTGTCGTTGAGCTCTTAAAAACCACCACACTGTACGCTTGCCCATCCCTTCCCTCCCATAGCTCTCTCCAATCGCCGTTCATGGCACCGCGACGCACAGTAACTGGTAATTAAGGAAGCGATGGCATCCCGCCGTGCCGCGTTCCTCGCCGCCCACGACCGCACACATGGTAAGGAAGCGATGGCATCTCGCTGCACCGAGTTCATCGCCGCCGGCAGCCACATAGTGACGTGGGTGGACTTTGAGGCTGCCATGGATGAATGGGCTGTGGATCTAGAGGCGGCCAAAGCTACACAGAAGGATTAGAAAAGGCAGAAAGCAGTCAAGAAAAGAGAGTCCTGCCAGCGCAAGAAAGAAAAGGCCGCACGCTGTGCTGATGAGAGCTTGGCGGAGATTGAAGCACGATAGGCTGCCTCCTATAAGGCCGGGAAGGAGAACGCCGACGTCTGGACAACATGCCCCGATGGCAGCGTGTGAGAACTAGTTAGTGCGTGTGTTGCCTGTAGTCTTAGAGCAATTTACCAGTAGTACTTTAAGTTTGTACTATCTATTATTAACATACAATGTTAGTAAGCGCATCCTTTGAGGGATTTGAGCATTGATTAGCATGTGTTCACTGAAGTTTTGTAGACGCACCCCGGCCCAAAATACTACCGAAACGTCTGTTCGCAGCCACTGCAGGAGACTAGAGCTGGCCGCAGCTGGTGTTTAGTCCCACCTCGCCGCGCGAATTGGCCGCACACTTGCTTAAATTGCCACGTTGGCGGATGGCAGCAAGCTTCTCTCTTGTTGCATAGGATCAAATTTGGCTACGCGAGCGAGACAGGTTGACACTTGATTGCATTTCATAAACCGATGATTGCTCATCGGGTATCACCTTGCCTCGTTCATGTACACTGAATAATCCTGAACAATGAAAGAGATTTTTGAAATTAGGTGCAGTTAGAGATGCTGATAGATATAAGAATTATTAGAAGATCACAAAACACACGGTTTCTATGGCGTACCCGTGTACATTTTTTGCGTTAATGATCCATAAGTTAGTTACCTGTGTGATGTTTCCTAATAGACCAGGTGTACCATTGACCGAAAAAATCAACTACACGTGTACATTTTTTGGAGACGAGATCTGCCAATTTTCTCTTTTCTCGCACACGAGTATTTTACGTGCTTCGTCTGTGTTGTGTGTTTTCCCCGCCCAAGCTTCAAGTTTCACCGTGAAATTTTCATTAGGCTCACAATTTCAGAATTTATTCCTGCAACCATATCCCCACCCATAAAATTTCCTCAGTATGTCCCCCTCCCCTACCTCCCTCTACCGGCAGCTCAAACCGCCACCATCGCAACCACAGCTTCAACCACATCTACATTCTTCTCAGATCCAGTCAGGTAACCCACCGATCTCTATCATGGCCCCATCCTGATTGCTTAAATGGCGCCTGCGAAACATCCTCATGCCTCCAAATCCTCACCACCCCTACCTCCAGAGCATCACGCGCAAGCCCAACCACATATCACGTGGAGGTCGAGGAGCTGATGGCGGTCCATGGCACGATGGCCGCTGTGCGTGTTGACCCGGAGAACACATCGCCTCCGCCGCCGACGACATGGTGCAGGCTCTAGCCCAGATGAAGTGCCCCAGCGACTACCCCCAGGACTTAAACAGGTATGATCTGACCAGCTAAATCTTACCAATACCACTTGCAATGGCTATGTTTCGTACACTAGATGTATTAAGCATGTGCTTGCCTTGTTTATTTCAGTACTGCACATTGTGTGATGTTCAAGTATTAACTGTCCGGCTCAATTTCATCAATACCAGCAACAAACTTACAATACATGACCCACGATATCACTAGAGATGCTGCCCATTTGCTATTTTTGGTGGATGCTAACCCTGTCGTGCTTAACATGCCCGTCCATGTACTTACGCAGGGTCATAACGGCCGATGATGTTGTTTGCCGTCGAGGTTAGCTACATCCCATGTCTTATAGTATTTCACATCAATTGTGCAATTGGATTTTAACTTCTACCACTTACTGGTTGCTTGTAGGTACACATTTCAGAGGCACTGATCCACACTTCGACCCGGAGGAACAGCTCGCCTCCACCGCCACTGACTTTGGGCGGGCTCTGGCCAAGATGAAGTGCCCCAGCAACTACCTTTCAGGACTTACCAAGTATGTACTCACCAGTCCAGTCTTACCAATACCAATTGCAATTAATGGCTATGTTTTGTATGGTCGATATATTAAGCATGTTGTAGTAAACATGCCTAACACGTTTTAGCTACTTTCCCTACCTTTTTATAGACAACTGGGCCATTCTCTGCTCTGGCAACACCTGCCTTGTGATGTTTAACTCTGCTAATTGCATTTTTACCAGTACCGGTTTCAATGGCTATTAAGCCTCTTGCAATTAACAATTGAATCCATTTTTAAACAGTTGTATTTCAATGGCTACAAACTTACAAAACATGACTTAGGATGATGTTAAGTCTATTGCAATTAACAATTGTATCCATTTTTTAATCTGTCCCTTTACTACCATGCTACTCTCCGCAATGAAGATATACTAGAGGTGCTTCCCATTTGCTATTTTTGGTGGATGCTAACCCTGTTGTACTTAACATGCCTTTCCATGTACTTACGCAGGGCCATACCGGGTGATGTTGTTGTTTGCCATCGAGGTTAGCTGCATCCCATGTCTTACAGTATTTTACATCATTTGTGCAATTCTAGTTTGGTTTCTAACATTTACTTGCTTCTTGTAGGTACACATGTCGATGACACTGATCCACGCTTCGACCCGGAGGAAGAGCTCGCCTCCACCGCCGCTGACTTTAGGCAGGCACTGGCTAAGATGAAGTGCCCCAGAAACTACCTCCTCAAGATTACCAAGTATGAATTCACCAGTTCAATCTTACCAATAACAGTTGCAATTAATGGCTATGTTTTGTACGGTCGATGTATTAATCATGTTGTAGTAAACATGCCTAACACGTTGTAGCTATTTTCCCTACCTTCTTATAGATAACTAGGCCATTCTCTGCTCTGGCAGCACCTGCCTTGTGATGTTTAACTCTGGCAATTGCATTTTTGTCAGTATTGGTTTCAATGGCTATCAAGCATGTTGCAATTAACAGTTGTATCCATTTTTGAATAGTTGTATTTCAATGGCTACAAACATACAAAACATGACTTAAGATGTTGTTAAGCCTGTTGCAATTACCAGTTGTATCCATTTTTTAATCCGTCCCTTTGCTACCGTGCTACTCTTTCGCAATGAAGATACCACTACAGATGTTGCCGTTTTATTACCATTTGCTATTTTTGGTGGATGTTAACCCTGTTGTAGTTAACATTGGCTTTCCTTGTACTTACACAGGGCTACAATCGGCGATGCTAGCTGTTGTTTGCCGTCGAGGTTAGTTGCATCCCATGTCTTATGCACCATGTATTCCAAAATATAAGTATTTTAAGAGATATCAATATACACTACATAAGGAGAAAAATGAGTGAATCTAGATTCTAATCTAAACTATATCTATAATTCTATATACATCCGTGTATAGTTTATATTGAAATCTCTAGAAATACTTGTACTTAGGAACGTAGAGTTGTATTTTACATCATTTGTGCAATCTCAATTTAGCTTCTAACATTTACTGGTTGCTTGTAGGTACATATATATATGAGCGGTACTGATCCACGCTTCGATGCCTTTCGCATATGGGGCAATGAGATATTCATGAACAAGCGTCAAGTGAGGAAACTAAGAAAGATTGTTAGGCGAAAGAAACGGGTAATGGGAAATAAGCTCTTTATTTACACTTTTGTCCAAGACAACAGTGAACTTTAGGGTGGTAAATAATGTGTTGCCTTTTCCCCCTGCCCATAACAAGTTACTCTATTAGACCTCAGTATCTGATATTTTTCTCTTTTCAGTGATTTCCAAAGCTATTTACTGATAATTGCCTTGCAAACTACATCACCGGCGTGGAGGCAACTAAGGTTAAAGTATATAATTCATGCTACCGTGATAATGCTCTAGAAGTCTTCCTGAAGGCGATGAAGGATGGCGGGCGATCGTCACAAGGGGTTGGACAAAAGTTGTTCGTGCCTATGGCATGCAGGAAGGCATATTATGGGCATTCTGCTTCTTCAACACCATCGGCAATCAAAATGATTTACACTTGTCTCTTCACCTTTACCGCCTCTAAATATTGTGGTTCATCATAGCTAATTGTTGTCTAATCCTGTAATTACTGAACATATTGTACTGACAATTTTATTTATGGATTCGTTGTTGAACCATTGTGCTGAGAATTTGAATTGCACATTTCATATTTCAAAACTCCCAATTCGAATAATAAATTATAGGCAAAAATTAAATTATATAGGAGCGAATAAAATAATGTGCACATGGTTAGAATAAACAATGTGTGCGATGAAAAATAGAGAACAAACGGTTCTTGACGTGAAACGTTTGCGATCCTGACGGACGCACACACGGTTTCATCTCATATGCGTCTGTGATTCATGGTAATACGACAAACATTTCAAACCAGTGTGCGTGTGTGATAGGAGTACCAATCGTAGACAGTTATGAAAATGGACACGTTGGCGTTAGTAGAGGCACCACACATATTTTACATTCTTGAACCGTGTGCGATAACGTACCTATCACAAATATATCGGTAGGTCAAATGTTGATGTCCACCTTTTTCACACGACGATAGCAGTGTAATCGTTTGGGATGTCTCTCTGATCAGAGACGTAACGTCGAGATGTAACGTGTGGGACTGGGCCGGCTTCTCATACATTTATTCTATGGCGATCATCAGTAGCCGCTTGCCTATCCCCGACGGTTTCTGGGTTGGGTGTGAAGGATCCCCCCTATCACCGTCACTCACTAGGCGATAATTCCATATGCCGTCGTGGGAAGGGGTTAAAAACCATTTGTATAGCATGATGCGGTACCAGTGTGGAGGGGCAGGGTAAGGGGATGGATCCGACCGGGGCATATGATTCATTTTTATTTTTGTGTGGCTTCAATCCCCAGATGCAGTTCTACAGAAATATGATTATAGTTCCTTAATTTTTCATCCAATCGAACTTCATAGTATCCTGGCGACCGGGGCATAGGATTCATTTTATTTTTCTGTTTCTTGAATCCTTGGATGCAGTTGTATAGAAATATGATGGTAGTTGCTTAGTTTTTCATCCAATCGAACTTCATACTATCCCGGCAACCGGGGCATAGGATTCATTTTATTTTTTATGCTGCTTGGATCCCCGGATGCAGTTGTATAGAGATATGATTGTAGTTGCTTTTTTGTTTCTCCTGCATTTTGTGTGATGGAGGGGCAATTGAACTTCATAGTATCCACAGTTGCACGAAATAGGTGCAGTAGTTGCCTTTGTGTTCAACGTCAAGCAACACTGTTTTTTTGGGGAAGATGGTTTTTGTGGTTGGTCAATTTTTCACCATTGCCATCTCATTACTATCCAAGTGCCTAGATTCCACCACCAAGTTGTTATCATTTTGTAGTGTTCTTTAAATTAGTGTACCAAACATGACGTTGACTAGATTCACCATCGAATTGCGGTTTTATCGCAACTTTCAATACAAGATGAGATATCATCATGAATAACTGGCAACTTTTAGGAGTTTTCTTATGGCTAGCTATGTGATGAAGACGAATATGTGCTTTGTTTTTGTGATGAGGAGTAATATGTGCTTGTTTTTGTCATTTTTAGTTGCCACAAAAATAGTGAATATTTCCCTAGTTTTCAGCACCAAGTTGCTTCTGCAAGTACTAGCATTCAGTAGTTGAGTTATCTCTGGGTAGGAGTAAATGCAGATCGTTTCAGCTCCCAATGACATGAAGTCACACATTTTATTTTATTTTGTCTACAGGCAGAACTTGTACTTATAGGGCTTTGTATTTTTTTCACCAACATGACATTTTTTGGTGTGTTTCTTTTACAGAATGGCTCGAAAAAGCAAAAGGACCATGGGGAGAAGTGATGGTGAAAATGAGGGATAAGAGGTGGTGGCTCAAACAGTAAGGAGTAGTGCTGGACGCAAGCGTGGGCGGATGGATGAGGATCCAGTCTGGGGTGGTCGGGCGGGAAACGAGCCACCAATTCTGCCCGGTGTGGTCGGGTGGGGAATCGGGCCACCGATTCCGCCCCTCGTGATGAAGGAGGGAGGCATCCAAAAGGTGCGAATAAAGTTGGGGATGAGGTATTTTTTTATGAAAAACTTGAAAGAAGGGAGACATCTGATTCTTTCTTTTTGAAATATTTAATGCTTAATCAAAATGTCATTTGTATACACTCCTATCTTTGATAAGCAGTAGAATAGTAGTATAGTAGTTGCCTAGTTTAGTACTAGTAGTTGCAGTTCAATATAGTTCTAGTAGCTCAGTTTTTAGCAAAGACAACTCTTTTTTTAATTATGGTGTGGTTTGCTTAGTTTAGCATAGTGGGTTACTCAGTTTAATACTGTGGGTTTCTCAGTTTAATATAGTTGTAGCCTCTGCCCTTTTTTAATATGAATTCTTCTGTACATTTTTTACGCTGATTGGTAGCAGTAGGTCGCCACCAAGGAACATGGCATCACCTTCAAGACTTTTTGTCCTAAATAGTGGCCCTGAGGATATACAAAAGGATGCCATTGATGATATAAGCTTTGGCGGCGTGCTTGATATCGGCACAAGAACAATGAAGGGAGATCTTGTCAAGTTTGTCATGAAGTGTTATGACCCCGAGTTGTCGCAGCTTGTTATCCCAGATAGGGGGAAGATCCCAATTGATGTAGCAAGCATAGAAAGAATTTGGGGCTTGCCAAGGGGGCAGAAGAAGGCTGCGTATGAAGTGGATCCATACATAGTTAGGTTGTTCAATGAGATGTTCAACATCCCCACAGGGCCCGCGCCAGCAGTGACCAAGTGGTGCTAAATGATAAAGGAGCTGTGAGTTTTTGCTAATGACAAGTTCTTAAGTGTCTGGCTTGTCATTGTTTTCAGTTGTTTTCTTGCACTGACCACTAGCTTGAAGGTGTCTCCGCGGGCATACTCAGCTGCGCTGAATCCACGTGAGATTGTTAATTCAAATGTTTGCTAGTTTGTTGTCGACCAACATAGGCTTGCTTTGATGGGTTTTGGAGACAAGAAGAACACAATATAATGTTGCCTTTTTCACCTAGTTGTAAAATGATCTAGACCTCCCCCCCACACTCTTTTTCGGCTCATTGTGTTCTTGCTATTATTAACAAGTTGGATAGGTTTTTTGCAACTTACATGTGTTTTCTCTTTTTTGAAACAGCTCCTTTACCTCGACTCGCTTGATGTGGACTACAGGACAATCCACAAGGATTATGTGGATGAGAGCACACCAACTGTTCTTCCAAGGGTCAAAGCATGGAATAATGGTCTGATCAAGGCAGTCATTAAGAGACATGGTTAGGAAGGGCGTTTATGGAAAGTTGCGAGTAAGTTTTACTTTACTTTCCTCTGCACAGAATTTTTTCAGCCTATTTTCTTTTTCATTGTTGTGTTTTCAACATGCACAGCGATCCCATGTTTATGAAAGTGCACATGTAGTGTTTTTGTTTTTAAATAACTATGTGTATCACCCAATGCCCAACCTTTTTATTTGCTTTTTTTTAAGTACCCAGTTGCCAATAATGAGGGTTAGATTTGCCTTTTTATCAGGTTTTTCGTAGTTGCATGAATTATTTTTATGTAGTTTCCCACCTATAGGGACGCTGATACCTAATTTTAGGGAGCTAGCTGCTTTAGCTAATGAATGAAAGTTTCTGCATGAAAATTTGCATGGCAATCATTCAAATTCTTTTTTCCAAGTGGTGATATTTTACATGAGGTTTTTTTGAAGTTATAGTTGCCAATATTTTTAGAATTCGTAGTTGCTCTTTCACCAGATTTCTGTAGCTACTGTAGTTTTTGTGATGTCCATAACTGCAGTTACCCATCAATAGTGATGTGTTGCCCTAAGTTAGGGAGGCAGTTGCTCAGCCACCCCTTTTTCACCCTTTTCATATTTTTTCGCTAACTGTTTTATCATGTGCATTTTTTTAACAAAAATAGCTCAAAGGCAAGTTCTCGAGTTGCGTAGAAGATAGCCTTTTTGGGAGCATGGGTCACATCCAAAAGTTTGTCGCTGCGAGGCTTCCTCAAACCTACAACCCCAATGTATTTGCTTCCCTATTTTTGTTCATTCCTAAGAAACGCACTGCCTCTTTTTCTTGTTCATCATTGTGTTATATAGTCTCCTCATTCAATTGCTTTTTTGTGTTTGCCAAAACAAAGGAGGTTGTCATTGCTGGTGCATGATATGTGCTCTGAAATATCAGTCCAAATGGGGAGGTTTGTTCAAGGTGTGGGCAGGCTGGACGAGGAGGAGGATGAACCGGCAGCCAAAAGTGTTTCAAGGGTCACAAGCGCACGTCAATCAATGAGTAGGGAAAGGTAGAAAAGGGCAGCGGCAAGTCCAAAATAGCAGAAGATTGCAAAGCAGAAGAAAGTAAGCGGCGGTAGCACTCAGTGCGAGGACATGATACCTCTTCAACGTATCTATAATTTCTTATTGTTCCATGCTATTATATTATCTGTTTTGGATGTTTAATGGGCTTTAATATGCTCTTTTATATTATTTTTGGGACTAACCTATTAAACGGAGTCCCAATGCCAGTTTCTGTTTTTTTGCCTATTTTAGAGTTTTGCAGAAAAGAATACCAAACGGAATGAAACCTTCGGGATGATCTTTCTTGGACCGAAAGCAAACCAGAAGTCTTGGGGTTGAAGTCAGAAACGCCACGAGGCGTCCACGAGGCACGAGGGCGCACCCAGGGGGGTAGGCACGCCCCCACCCTCATGGGCCCCTCGTAGCTCCACCGACATACTTATTTCTCCTATATATACTATTCTACCCTAGAAACATCAGGGAGAGCCACGAAACCACTTTTCCACCGCTGCAACCTTCTGTACCTGTGAGATCCCATCTTGGGGCCTTTTCCGGCGATCTGCTGGAGGGGGAATTGATCACAAAGGGCTTCTACATCAACACCATTGCCTCTTCGATGAAGCGTGAGTAGTTTGCCACAGACCTTCGGGTCCATAGTTATTAGCTAGATGGCTTCTTCTCTCTCTTTGATTCTCAATACAAAGTTCTCCTCGATGTTCTTGGAGATCTATTCAATGTAATATTCTTTTGCAGTGTGTTTGCCGAGATCCGATGAATTGTGGATTTATGAACAAGATTATCTATGAATATTATTTGGTTCTTCTCTGAATTCTTATATGCATGATTTGATATCTTTGCAAGTCTCTTCAAATTATCGGTTTAGTTTGGCCTACTAGATTGATCTTTCTTGCCATGGGAGAAGTTCTTAGCTTTGGGTTCAATCTTGTGGTGTACTTTCCCAGTGACAGTAGGGGTAGCAAGGCATGTATTGTATTGTTGCCATCGAGGATAAAAAGATGGGGTTTATATCATATTGCTTGAGTTTATCCCTCTACATCATGTCATCTCGCTTAATGCGTTACTCCGTTCTTATGAACTTAATACTCTAGATGCGTGCTGGATAGCGGTCGATGTGTGGAGTAATAGTAGTAGATGCAGAATTGTTTCGGTCTACTTGACACGAAGGGTCAAAATATATTAAAGCATGGGGTCCACACATCAGGTGGGTCCAGATAATTTTCATACAGACATACTATCCACTCGGACAAGCAATGTACCATCCACTCGGATGACAGTCGACCACTCGGTCGTATGACTCACTCGGAAATGCGAAGACCAACAGTCGACAAGGCGCTCAAAGCATCATCTTAGTAGTAGACTGACATTATGGCATCAATGCCCCACTTTGTAACATAGGAGGTGAGGGGGTGGCGCACTCTATATAAGCCACCCCCACCACTAGACTTAGGGGCAGGGCCTCTTTCTTCCACCTCTCTCTCTTCCTCGCCATTTAGCTCAGGCATGGAGATCTGTTCTCCCCTCTCTCTCAAATACACCATGTAACTCCGTGTTCATGATAGATAAAGAAAGCCTCTCCGGAGCACGAGGCGTAGGGTCGTTATCTCCATCGTGAGAGGCCCGAACTTGCTAAAATACTTGTCACCCATATGCATCTCGATAGATCATGCTCCTTTATCCTACCCCTCTCTCATTGTCGGAATCGTTCCCACGACAATATTTGCAAGCGGAAACTTCTCCATCATCTTTGCTTGTTTTGGATAGTATTGTCCCACAATACGCGGACTACTACTACAATAGCCCTTGCTACTTCATCCAGCCTCTTGCTTTTATTTATATTCCTGCATGAGTTAAACACTTTGAACCTTTTATCCCTCAAACTGATATTGAATAGCTAGTAGTGGTGTGGACCATGGGCATTATCTGGATCTAAATTTTCAAGCACAGGAATCATAACCTTCAAAAAAAAGAAACTTGGGTGTCAGCTATAACAGGAGTGGGGCATGTTCCGTGCATAACAAAAACACCAACTTCTGATATGATTTCATGCAACCCTATGAGTTTCTAGGAGCAACTTCTGATACGATTTCAGGCAACTCCCTATGATTTTCTAGTATCAACTTTTGATATGATCTTACAAAAACAAAAACAAGCACCAACTTTTGATATGATTTCAGGCAACCCTATAAATTTTTAGGAGCAACTTATGATATGATTTTAGGCATCTCCTTATGATTTTCTGGTATCAACTTCTGATATGATCTTACAAAAAAAACACCAACTTCTGACATGATTTCAGGCAACCCTATGAGTTTTTAGGAGCAACTTCTGATATGATTTCAGGCAACTCCCTATGATTTTCTGATATCAACTTCTGATATGATCTTACAAAACACAAAAACATCAACTTTTGATATGATTTCAGGAAACCCTATGAGTTTGTAACAGAAACTTTACTTGAGTTGGTGAGACAGAGATGTAAAAACAAAAATGAAGAAAAAAATTCTTACTTCTGAACTGTGAAACACAGACAAAAATGTACTTGGTTTTGCAACCTGTGCAAAAATTTATCACTAGAAACATACACTTTTTAGGCAATAATGCATTGTATAATAGGCAACTTAGATGTTAAAAAAGGAAAATGACAAATACTGCTCAGCCATATCTTGTGGGGCCTATTATACTTTGTAGGTACACACTAGTGCGTGTTTGTACATGCACCTAAAACATATTTCACAAAAAATTAAAAAATGTAATAACAGATGGATCCTAAGTATGTGTTGCAGGTCGTAAAATTTTAGGCGACAACACATAGAAGGATAAAATAGGAAACTTATGTTTTAAAAGGAAGCAACTAGCAAAACATGGAGCATACCATGTCTTGCTCATCCAAACAATTTGATTGGTTGAACCTGTCATGCAGCTCCTTTACATCGAAATCAAGTTTTTGAAGCCAAATCTGTGAAAAAGGCAGAAGGACATGGTAAAGAAAAAATAACAGTGCCAAACAAAGAAAAAAAGGAAAAGCTAACTGAATAAAAATTGTGGGCTTTATTTTCTTACTGAAAACCTAACAGGCATGATTATTTTCTTGGGCCCCACCCTTATGTTTTACATGATTGCCTCAATCCCTAACTCAAAGACACGTGTCTTCATCCATTTAGCCTTCTTCATTGATTGTGCAAGCTCCTTGATTGTGAAAATGTAGGCGCGATAGTTTATGATGTGTGAACTGTAGAACAAGAAAAAGCTCTGTTAAGAAAAATAACAAGAATAAAGATCATTGGATGGGAATAAAAAATGGTGGCTACTGGAAAAACACACACGTTGTATCATCTCCCTACGACGTCCTCGTCGTCCCTCCTCCTCCAAACAACAGAACCGTTGCATACACTATTTGTTTCTGTGTTGCATGTGAAATCCTTCCTCATCTCTACATTCACATATGGTGACCTTTGTGATGGTGGAGCTTTCAATATCCTCCTCTCGCGCTTCTCAGGAACGGGCTCGCCCGAGTGAAAGTGCAACTATCCCTAGGTGGTTTTGGTAATTCCTAACAACATATAGCTCATTGAGCTAACATCATTCCAAGATGAACATTTCAGGAAAAGCTCAATGAACGGCATGGCATGGATGAGGAAAGTGGACCCCTCAAAATGCTAAGGATAAAAGGATTGGCTCAAGCTCAAAAGCTCAAGACTCTACATTTATATTTTAGTGATCCAAGATCACATCGAGTCTATAGGAAAAGCCAATACTATCAAGGAGGGATGAGGTGTTGCTTAATAAGTTTTTTGCTCCACAGTGCTTAGTGATATGCTCCAAAACCCTCAACTACTTTCTCACATCCACATATGACCTAAACCAAAAGTCAAACTCGGCCCCACCGATTCTTTCTACCCGGCGCCACCGAGTTCAGATGTCATAGCCATTGCCACAAACCCTAGGCAAATCGGTCTCACCGATAGGGATCTCGGTCTCATTGAGATGGGATTGTAATCTCTCTGTTTCCCTTCATTACGTTTCGGTACCACCGAGATGAGCGATCGGTCCCACCGAGATTGCAATGTAACATTTCGGTCCCACCGAAATGAGCGAACCGGTCCCATCGAGTTTACCTGACCAACTCTCTGGTTAGCTTATTACCAAAATCGGTCTCACCGAGTTTGTGTAATCGGTCTCACCGAGATTACGTTATGCCCTAACCCTAACCATATCGGTCCTACCGAGTTGCATGTCAGTCCCACCGAAAATCCTAACGGTCACTAGATTTGCTAAATCGGTCCAACCGAGTTCTTCAATTCGGTCCCACCGAGTTTGGCAAGTTGTGTGTAACAGTTAGATTTTTGTGTGGAGGCTATATATACCCCTCCACCTCCTCTTCATTCATGGAGAGAGCCATCAGAACAAACCTACACTTCCAACTTGCTGTTTCTGAGAGAGAAGCACCTACTCATGTGTTGAGGCCAAGATATTCCATTCCTACCATATGAATCTTGATCTCTAGCCTTCCCCAAGTTGCTTTCCACTCAAATCCTTCTTTCCACCAAATCCAAATCCTATGAGAGAGAGTTGAGTGTTGGGAAGACTATCATTTGAAGCACAAGAGCAAGGAGTTCATCATCAACACACCATTTGTTACTTCTTGGAGAGTGGTGTCTCCTAGATTGGCTAGGTGTCACTTGGGAGCTTCCAACAAGATTGTGGAGTTGAACCAAGGAGTTTGTAAGGGCAAGGAGATCGCCTACTTCGTGAAGATCTACCGCTAGTGAGGCAAGTCCTTCGTGGGCGACGACCATGGTGGGATAGACAAGGTTGCTTCTTCATGGACCCTTCGTGGGTGGAGCCCTTCGTGGACTCATGCAACCGTTACCCTTCATGGGTTGAAGTCTCCATCAATGTGGATGTATGATAGCACCACCTATCAGAAGCACGACAAAAACATCCGTGTCTCCAATTGCGTTTGAATTCTCCAAACCCTTCCCTTTACATTCTTGCAAGTTGCATGCTTTACTTTCCGCTGCTCATATACTCTTTGCATGCTTGCTTGAATTGTGTTAAGATTGCTTGACTTGTGCTAAGATAGCTAAAATCTACCAAAGACTAAAATTGGGAAAAGGATAAGTTTTTATTTTGGTCAAGTAGTCTAATCACCCCCCCCCCTCTAGACATACTTTTGATCCTACACCAAGCTGCTAGCAGCACCTTTGCCGGACTCCCCCTCTGCACTTGTTTTTGCAACTTCAGTTGGTGTACTGAATCTGGCAGGTGACATGTGCGCTGCGATCTATGCTACAACACTTTTCACTTCCCCCTTGACGACTTCATCAAAATCCAAGTTGCAATGGTCAATTCCCCACTCAATGTCGCTGGTGGCAGGTGCATTTGCCACCCCCTTATACTCTGCTGCCTTGCCCTCCTCACCTGCTATTCCCGCTGGTTCATCTATCCCAAGATCGAAAGGAGGAGCTGGACAGTAATCATCCAAAAAAACACATCTAGACTTTGATCTTTGCAGCAATCCTTGTTCTTCACCTGAATCAAATGCTCCTTTGTTTGTTGATAGATTAATGGCAGGTGGTGTCTGTATTACAGGTATGGTACCAGCAGATTAACTCCTCACGAGTGGTGGCGTCAAACCTGGGCTGACGCACTTTTCTAGTAACTCGTTGATGCCCCTAATATCATCGAACGATATTTCTTTCCCCTTTGCAGAGCACGCTTTCTTGGTGGGGACTACCGGGGGCTTATCTGTTTATTCCTGTGTTGTTGCTTCAATAGTTGCTTGCTCAAGCTTAGGAGTTGCTTGCTCCAGCTCAGGAGTTGCTTCCTCCAGCTCAGGAGTTGCTTCCTCCAGCACAACAGGTTCTTCCTCACTTTGATTGGGAGGTGCTGCTGCCTGCATACTCACTTTGGTTGCCTAAGTTTTTTCCTGAGTTGCTTCCAAGGTATCAACAGTTGCTCTATTTTCATTCTTTGCTGATTCAGCAGTTGCTTGATTTTTTTGCTGAGTTGCTTCCAGCATATGGACAATTGCTCTATTTTGCTTCTTTGCTGCTTTTTCTGATAAACCTTGGTTTTCGATGGTGATGTGACTTTCTGACTTGCCGCTTGATCTGTTGGCCTTTGAGCCGTCAGAGCTTGCTGACTGGTTGTCGTATTTACAACACTTTGACCGCAACCTGGCTTTCTTTCGGGGACATAACGGTAACCTTAGTTGCCCTGTAGGACACTTTCTTAACCTTCCTCGTAGCACCCCCTCCATCTCCTCCTGCAAGTCGTGTTTCCACCTCTTTTGGACCAATACTTGGTGGTTACACAACATCTCCAGTCACCTCAAGGCACAAATCCATCCCGGAGAATTTTTCCTCAGTTGGCACCACGGGCACAGGAAAAAGAGGGATATCTCGGAACTCAGGGATGGCCTACTTCTTCTTGTACTGCGAGTCTGCAATCCTCACCACATCTGCAGCTGAAATAACATGCCCGCTATCTACCTCAAACGGCTCCTCCTGCATGTCCTTCTTAAGGAAGCTACTTTGAAAAAAATTGTCGGCACTTTTGATACTTCCTTGTGTGCTCTCAATAGACATCATTTGCTCTGGTTGCTGTTATTCCTTGCCAGTACGCTTGAGTTTCTCCATGATCTTACTTAGCAGCACCTCATTGTCAACACTGCCCCTACGCCACCCCAGATTTCGTGAATCAACCTCATCATGGCAGCGCTACCGCCGGGCTTGTCGGTGCTAGCATTGTCGCCCGTGCCGCCATCATCCTTATCTTCATCCCCCTTCTCCCCCCCACCATCTTCCTACACCTCATCACCTTCATCCTCTCTATCTTCCTCGTCCTCTTTTTTCTCCTCTTCATTCTTTCCATCGTCCTCTTTCTCCTTTGCTTCCCCCTCCTTTTCTACTTCATTCTCTTTTTCATTGCCCTCTTCCACATTTCTCTCCTTGTCTATGCTCTCTTCATCCTCCTCTTCCTCTTTACCATCCTCCTCCCCGTGATGCTCTTCCTCTTCATCCTCCTCCTCATCGTCCTCTTCCTCCTCTTCACCACCATATCCCCCACCAACACACCGCTGAGAGTTGTCAACGTCCATGCACTCTGACTACCAGTTTCTGTTGCTGTTGGTGGGCTACAGTATGAGGGAGGATCATCATCATAGTCATTGTCATCATCGTCATCGTCATTGCTGACCCCCTCCTCATCCGAACTCTCCTCTTCAAGACTGTCCTCATCTTTCCCTTCCTCCTCTTCTTCTTCTGAACATTAAAATTCTTCCGCATCCAATTCCTCCTCTTCATCGGACAACAAAAGTGTGTCCTCGCACCGAGTGCTACTACCCCTTACTTCCTTATGCTTTGCAATCTTCTGCTGTTTTGGACTTGTCGCTGCCCTTTTCTGCCTTTCCCTGCTCACTAATTGATGTGCACTTGCGACTCTTGAAACACTTGTGGCTATCGGTTCATCCTCCTCCTCGTCCAGCTTGCCCACACCTTGAAAAAACCTCCCCATTTGGACTGATATTTTAGAACACATATCATGCACCAGCAATGACAACCTCCTTTGTTTCGGCAAACACCAAAAATCAACTGAATAAGGAAACTATATAACCCAATGATGAACAAGAAAAAGAGGCAGTGCATTTCTTAGGAATGAACAAAAATAGGGAAGAAAATACATTGGGTTGTAGGTTTGAGGAAGCCTCGCAGCGACAAACTTCTGGATGTGATCCATGCTCCCAAAAAGGCTATCTTCTGCGCACCTCGAGAACTTGACTTTGAGCTATTTTTGTTAAAAAAAATGCACATGATGAAGTAGTTAGCGACAAAAGATGAAATAGGTGAAAAAGGGGTGGCTGAGCAACTGCCTCCCTAACTTAGGGCAACACCAGTACTATTGATTGGCAACTATAGTTATGGACATCACAAAAACTACAACAGCTACAGAAACCTGATGAATGAGCAACTACAGATTCTAAAAATATTGGCAACTGTAAGTTCAAAAAAACCTCATGTAAAATATCACCACTTGGATAAAAAGAATGAGGATGATTGCCATGCAAATTTTCATGCAGAAACTTTCATACATTAGCTAAAGCAACTAGCTCCCTAAAGTTAGGCAAGTGGGATGAAGTTGGAGATCGACAGTTGTTCGGACTAGACTTAATCAGATATTTTAAAGAGAAGGTTAAGTTAATTCGAGACCGACTCAAGGTAGCCCAATCCAGGCAGAAGTGTTATGCATATACTAAATGTAAGGAGATAGTCTACGAAGTCGGAGACAGAGCATATCTTCGTGTGTCCCCACTTCGAGGAGTTAAACGTTTTGGAGTCAAGGGAAAGCTAGCACCACATTTTGTGGGACTATACAGAGTTTTGGAACGCATGGGAGAAGTTGCGTACAAGTTGGAATTGCCCGAAGGATTGTCAGAAGTTCATGATGTGTTTCACGTTTCCCAGTTGAGGAAGTGCCATGCAGAGATGGCCGATATTCCTCTGAGAGATACGGTGCCACTGGAAGCAATTCAGTTGGATAGTGATCTGACCTATGAAGAAAAGCCAGTCAAGATTCCTGAGTTTTCCAGCCGAGTTACTCGCAGCAAGGTTATCAAGCTTTGCAAAGTTCGGTGGAGCCACCATACCGAAGAGGAAGCCACCTGGGAGCGAGAAGAAGACCTTCACAAGTACCACCCAAACCTTTTTGCTGACCAACACGAATCTCGAGGGCGAGACTCATCTTAAGGGGGGTAGGTTTGTAACATCCCAATTTTCAATTTGGATGTTATACATAGATCATCATATGCATATCATATTTTATTTGCATTTTGTTATGATCCTAGAAATCTTAAGCAACTCAAGGACCCAAGAAGAGAGTTGGAGGTTTCACAAAAAATTTCATATTTGAATTTAGTTCAAATTTGAAAAGAGGATCAGTTTGATTTTAATATTTTGTCTCCAATTATTTCCAACAATGAAAATAAATGAGAGAAGATAATATGACTTCTTCAACAGAAGAGAAATATTGGAGAAGAAATGTTAAAATCAAATTATTATTTTTATTTCGATTTTATTTGAATTAGAGAAAACATGCATTTTTGAAAATTGCACTTAGTTCAGAAAAATGTTCATCTTGTTAAATATTAGGTTTGGACGGTGAAAATTGTTTCTGGAATTTTTATATTTTTTTATATTTTTATTAGGATTTTTCTTCGAGGCAAATTTATTTTAAAAAAATCCGGACCGAACTGGGCTGAAGGCCCAGCCAGCCCAGTCGCTGCAACCGCCTCGCGCCGCCGTGCAAGCCGAGGTCCCCCTCGGGACCCCCTTTATAAGTTGCGCCACCCTCCCCCCCTCCCCGCCGCCTCCACCTCCTCCGCCACCGCCACCCGCAGCCGAGCACCGTCGCCACTGCACTACAGCCGCGCCGTTGCCGCCCTAGTTCGCCGCCGCCGCCTGCTGCTGTGCTGCGCTCCACCGCCGCCACCCCGCGTTGCCA
>NC_041385.1:228159584-228174427 GCF_002162155.2 Triticum dicoccoides | reverse complement strand
GTTAGACTAGTTTATTTTATTAGCTTAGTTTAATTAACGAACATTTGTTCATTTAGATCTGTTAGTGAATGTTTTCGTTCGTTAGTTTCGGTTAGCGAACGTTCGTTCGATAGATCTTTCTTTTTAGTTTTATTTTTGGCCAGGGACCTATTCGCGAATAGTTTTCTCGCGATTTAGCCCCTGATCTTAACACTAGCGTAACTTTTTGCTTGTTTATCCAAATTAGATGAAACCAATGCCTAAATCTTTGTAATGATCTCTTCTTTCCAGTAAACCAACTTGAACATGATTTTGACAATTTAAAATTTAAGTTTCGTTCAGATTAGTAAACGATCTTATTTTGTTTGTATCTTGAGTTTCGTATCTCCGTTTGAGTTGTTTCTTTTTGCAAATCGTAGCTAATCACATGAACCTACTGTTAAGATAAAATCCACATGAAAATAATGCTGTTGGGTTTTGTTTTGTGTTTAGATTAGATGTTTGCTTGTTTCGTGTTTTGATTTGGATCTTTTCTCATTTTCTCTCTATTTCGTTTGAGGGATTGCTTATGTATGCTACTGTTTGTCTATGCTAGATTACCCGGAGTGCAAAGCTTGTTACTACGAATCTCTAGAGTTTGCAGATTGTCATCAAGGCAAGTTACACTTTGATCATACTCTTCTATACCCAGTTTTTACTATGCATTAGTTATGCCCCTCAAATATTTGCATGAGTAGGATTGGGAACATGTGGTTTGGTTGTAGTACTTGAGGTAGGAACCTAATACCTTTGATCACCCCAGGAATATACGTTATGCTCTATTATTGCTTAGCCATGCTCGTAGACGGGGATTGGATCGTGATTCACATGGAAGTTATGAGAGTTATTAATCTTGGATAACATTAAGGCGGCAACTTTAATACACATCTGGGTGGACTGGTTGGGGCACCTAGAGAATCAAGTGTTTGTCTGTTAGGGAAATCCCAGATTACCCGTGTGATTTTTCCTCAGTTCACCACCCAGGCTCAAAGGGATCATATGATATTCATGCCTAGAAACTTCCGTGTGCAGCCACAAGCCATTATGGGCTCTGGCATAGTTGAGTAAGTTGTATGAGCTCTCGAAGAGGTGGACTAGCAGATGTAGGGGAAAGTAGGTGTACCGATCCGCCCGGAGTAGAGAGTTAATGCTTTAGAAAGGCTATGTCTCGATCTTTCGATCATGGATGCGACCGAGTCTTGTGGGGAAAAGTGTGCAACCTCTGCAGAGTGTATAAACTAATCATGGTTAGCCTGTCCCCGGTTATGGACATCTTGAGTATCTGGAATTGGATATTATTGTTGATCTCATCACTCTTTAATTAATTGAATTGAGTTTAATGATGATGCTTGTTTAATTGGGATTTGAGTTGGAGGAACCATCTCAAATATTGGTACAACTTGGGAGTAGTTTAAGTAAATTTATTCCTTTGTTGTAGGGAAAAACTAGCTTTATGCAAAATCATAAACTTAGAGCCTCCACCAGCAAAATATTGCATGTAGATATAGTTCTTGCATTCATTCCTTTACAGTGTAACTCTGCCAGCATATTTAATGCGCTGACCTATATGGCTGCAACGTCTTATGTTGCAGACTACTCAGACGATGAATAAGGTGTGATAGGTTGTTGTCTTGCACTCAGCTATGCTGTTGGAGTTGATGGACTCATTTACCTTCGAAGCTTCCGCAGTTATCTAGTTTAGATGGCCTTCAGCCATGTTATTTTTTGTAATCATACTCTTTATGAGGACTCGATGTAATAAGTGTGTGATTGAACTCTGTTACAATTCCTCGAGTACTGTGTGTGTGTGTGTGTGTGTGTGTTAACATTACTGATCCAGGGATGACACTTAAGCACAGAGACTTTGGTCCATTGGGATCATGGTCGCTACAAGATGGTATCAAAGCACACGCTGACTATAGGACGCGACCACAAGAATAAGCCACAGGATTTCTCTTCTCTGCTCATTTCTAATTCTACTCTATAGATGGCGGACCCGAGGAACAAGTTCACTTAGCCGGATGAAGAAACCCCTTTCGGACGACACTTGAATGAAGTCACTAAGTACTTGAACATCGGACTACCAAGCTTCACCGGGACTTTCTCTG
The DNA here is from genome assembly GCF_002162155.2 of Triticum dicoccoides. Taxonomy (NCBI): domain Eukaryota; kingdom Viridiplantae; phylum Streptophyta; class Magnoliopsida; order Poales; family Poaceae; genus Triticum; species Triticum dicoccoides. The sequence continues at coordinate 228,172,301 of NC_041385.1, read as the reverse complement.
AAACCTTACCAGAAGAGGAGCGCTGGAAGATCAAAGTCTGGGTACCTGGGAGGACATTTGTGCCAATAATGGAGCCTATTGATTTCTACCTGGATGCACCAAGCTGGAGTTTAGGAAAGAGCATGGCAGCCCACATCACTTTTGGACGCATATGTGAGGTGTATCACAAGGAGCTCGAAAACACCATCTATAAAATATGTGGCCGCCGAGACGAAGAATGGGAGATGATTCGTACCAGGAAGGATGGATCAATTGCAACATACATTCAGGAGATGGGTGATTACATTTGCCGACAAGAGAATCAACTATGCTTCAACATGAAGAATATCGAGAAGCTGATGAAGAAGAATATTGAGCTAGAAGAGGAACTCAAGTTTACACGCGATGGATATGAGGAAGAAATTGTTGTACTACTGGAGAAGCATGAAGAATTGAAGAGGAAGCTAGGACTGCCCGTGGAGAACCATAAGCGAGAACCAGCTAGGGAGATCCGTTCGGAGGACTACATCATCTTGGACGACACCAACACGGATAGTGATGCAAATGATGACAGTGATGATGACTACGTTGACGAAGCTGGAGCAGATATCATGGAGTCTTCCTCCGATCAAAATTTCTAGACGACCACCATGTTACTAGTAGTATTCATCCAAGTAGTTAGCATCGATCGAGTTTGTAATCGTAGTTTAGATCCTTGTGTGAACCTTGTTCAATATTGAGTGGAGTGAATTGATTGTGTTTGTCTCATGTGCATATGGGTAGTGAATCTCTCTTAGACCTTATTCTATTCTTTTTTCTCACCCCTTCTAAACCATCATATGCCTCCAAGACATGACAATGGATTCGTGTTCCCACCGGAGCTCACTCAGTTGATCCAGCCACAGAATGCCTTGATGCAGATGCTAGTTAAGAACCAGAACCAAGGCAGCAACAACAACAACCCACCGCCACCACCCCTGTTGACAACCTAGCCCGTTTTCTGAGGTTGCATCCGCCGGTGTTCTCTAGCAGCACCGAGCCGATTGTTGCAGATGATTGGCTCCACAAGACTGGAAGGGAGCTGACTACTGCAAGATGCACAGATGCGGAGAGAGTGCGCTTTGCCGCACATTAGCTTGATGGACCCGCAACATCTTGGTGGGAGAACTTCACCACCACTTACCCCATCGACACAGTTACATGGGATCAGTTTCAGCAGGCTTTCCGCACCGCCCATGTTTCAGCCGGAGCTATGAGCATGAAGAAGCGCAAATTTTGCAACTTGAGTCAAGGACGTCATACAGTGGGACAGTATTTTGATGAGTTCAGCAAGTTAGCCCGTTATGCCACAAATGATGTGGCCACAGATGGCGTGAAGCAGCAGAAGTTTCTTGAGGGACTCAATGATGAGCTAAGTATGCAGTTGATGTTGGAAACATTCAACAACTACCAGGAGTTGGTAGAGAGGGCCCTCATGATAGAAGGCAAGCAACAACAGATTGGAAATCGCAAGAGGAAGTATGGACAGGGGAGGTACACATCTGGAGCTTAGCAGAAGCCCCGCTATACCCCGTACTTGGGAGGACACACTCACAACCATGAAGGCCATAACCATGGAGGACATAAACACAATGGAGGAAGTTCGCACAACCACGGTGGCCCTAAGAATGGCAATGGGAATGGAGGAAGCAGCAGTCAGAACCGTTCCAACCCCGCAACACCAGCCAAGAGGGATCTGAGCCACATTACTTGTTTCAAGTGCGGGAAGACCGCACGTTATGCCACTGAATGTCCTGAAGCAAAGATTGGAAATGGCAATGGAGGTTCTGCAAAGAAGCCCAACCCCTTCACCAAAGGTCAGGTGAACCATGTCAGTGTGGAGGAGATTGAGGATCAACCCAACACAGTTGTCGGTAAGTTTTTGATTATGATGTTGGTGTTGTTCTAGGACAAAGAGTTGATAAGAAACTAAATGTTATTCATTATGCTAGTAAAACTCTAGACAGTGCTCAATGAAACTATGCTACTACTGAAAAAGAATTCTTAGCAGTGGTGTTTGCTTGAGATAAATTCGGATCTTACATTGTTGATTCTAAAGTAATTGTTCACACCGATCATACTGCTATAAAATATCTTACGAAAAAGGAAGATGCTAAACCTAGACTCATTAGGTGGGTTCTTCTACTACAAGAATTTGATTTGCATATTACTGATAGGAAAGGATCAGTGAACCCCGTGGCTGATAACTTGTCTAGACTTGAAAATATTCTTGATGACCCACAACCAATTAATGATAGCTTCCCTGATGAACAACTAGCTGCAATAAATGTTTCTCATAGTACACCTTGGTATGCTGACTATGCTAATTATATTGTTGCTAAATACATACCACCTAGCTTCACATACCAACAAAAGAAAAAATTCTTCTATGATTTAAGACATTACTTTTGGGATGACCCACATCTTTATAAAGAAGGGGTAGATGGTATTATTAGACATTGGCATGAACACGAACAAATCCTACTGAAATGTCACTCCGAAGCTTATGGAGGACATCATGCGGGAGACAGAACCGCTCATAAGGTATTGCAATCTGGTTTTTATTGGCCTACTCTCTTCAAAGATGCTCGTAAGTTTGTCTCATCTTGTGATGAATGCCAAAGAATAGGTAATATCGGTAAGCGTCAAGAAATACCTATGAATTATTCACTTGCTGTTGAACCATTTGATGTTTGGGGATTTGACTTTATGGGACCTTTTCCTTCCTCTAATGGGTATACACATATTTTGGTTGATGTTCATTATGTTACTAAGTGGGTAGAAGCTATTCCAACCAATAGTGCTAATCACAACACGTCTATTGAAATGCTTAAGAAAGTTATTTTCCCAAGGTTTGGAGTCCCTAGATATTTAATGACTGATGGTGGTTCACAAATTATTCATGGTGCTTTCTGTAAGATGCTTGCTAAGTATGATGTTAATCATAGAATTGCATCACCTTATCATCCTCAGTCTAGAGGACAAGTTGAACTTAGCAATAGACAAATAAAACTAATCTTACAAAAGATTGTTAATAGGTCTCAGAAGAATTGGTCTAAGAAATTAGATGATGCACTCTGGGCTTATAGAACAGCATACAAAAATCCTATGGTATGTCTCCATATAAAATGGTGTATGGAAAAGCTTGTCATTTACCTCTTGAGTTAGAACACAAAGCATATTGGGCAATAAAGGAACTCAATTATGATTTCAAACTTGCTGGAGAAAAGAGATTATATGATATTAGATGAATGGAGACCCCAAGCTTATGAAAGTGCTAAGTTACTCAAAGAAAAAGTTAAAAGATGGCATGACAAAAGAATCCAGAAGCGTGAGTTTAAAGTCAGAGAATATGTTCTTTTGTACAACTCTCGTTTCAGATTTTTTGCAGGTAAACACCTCTCCAAATGGGAAGGACCCTATGTCATCGAGGAGGTCTACCGATCCGGAGCTATCAAAATAAATAATGCTGAAGGGACTAACCCGAAGGTTGTCAATGGGCACAGAATAAAACACTATATCTCACGTACGCCCATTAATGTAGAAAGCAATGTTATCCAAATATTGACACCGGAAGAACACATAAGAGAGTCCTTCCGAAACACTCCAGAATTGTGAAAATAAGGAGGTACGTGATACGGTAAGTAAATGGACTCCAAAAAATCCACAAAAATATATTTTGTCAGTTTTGGAATATTTAGAAAATTAGGAAAATAACAAACTTCCAGGAAAGTGACCCTGGTGGGCACGATACACCAGGGCGCGCCAGGGGTTGTGCCTACCTCGGGTACTTTCCGGTCTCCGTTTTTCATCCGTTCTGCTTGTTCCCCAAGATTATATATATATATATATATATATATCTCCCGAACCTGTTAACCTCCGTATCACTGAGAAATCCCATGTTTTATTTTCTTGCTATTTTCTATCAGATCTGTTGAGCCAGGTATCATGTCTCCTCCCTCCTCCAACACTGAGGAAGGTGAAGTTTGGTTGCTTCAGGTAGAATCCAGAGGAGAGGAATTTGAGGAGATCGTTATGGAGGAAGATGAGGGGGACTCGTTCGAAATTCACCCTCCGGCTTCTGAGTGAGGGACCCTGGCTGGTATCTCCACTCATCCTAACCCCCACCAAGCCAAGAGGACACTAGACAATCAAGAGAGCCCAGGAGATCCGGAAGAACTCCCTACAAGGAGGCCCATACACAGGTTATATCGAAACAATTTTCACAATTTGATTCATAATTATGGGTTCGAAAACACTCCTCGTGTGCATATACCGTCCAATTGGGACATATTTTGCCCAACAGAAAGTGGTGATTGGACAAACTCTTGGGGTTCGGAAAATAAGCATATCATGGCTGAAGTAGAGAAGAACGCTGAGTTGCTCCATCAAGCTCTTCGAGAGATTCACAGCTTAAGAGATATGCTCAGAGATATATTGGACAAAATTGCTTCTACTTCATCACCACCATCTTATTCATCACCACCAAGGGAAAACTGAGTATTGGGTATGGGCACTCCCCTTGGCTTTTGCCAAGCTTGGGGGAGGTGCCCCGGTATCGTATCAATCTCCACTATCTTTTGCCTTTACTTTCTTAGTTCGATCAATGGTTATCTTTTGCTATTAGATGAATAAAAGTTTAGTTCGATCCTTTCCTTTTGTGAGTTTGCTTAGTGATCAATCCTTGTAATCATGTGCGAGATATAATAAAGTTTAGTTTGAGTTTTGCCTTCTTTACTTTCTTGCTGCAATAAAAGAAAGGAAATAAAAGAAAAGGATCATATGCTAATCTGATGGTAAGTGATGACATTACATAAGGAAAAGTATAAGTAGAAAATTTTATTGTATATTGACAAACATATCAGTGTTCAATGATGCAACACATGAAAGAATTGATAAGGGAAGAGAAGATTCACATATAAATACACTATCATGGAAATCTTTTGTGATTGTGAGCACCCATCAAAATATTATATGCCAAAATTGTTGACATTGGACAAGGAAGACAACTTAATGATTTTTGTTTGTTCATATTCACACAGAAGTCATATTGTCATAGATCCTTCAACATGTGGTGCTTGCCTCTATCTTTGCTAGCCAAAATTTCCACACTAAGTAGAGATACTACTTGTGCATCCAAAACCCTTAAACCCTATCTTGTTTGAGAGTCCACCATACCTACCTATGGATTGAGTAAGATCCTTCAAGTAAGTTGTCATCGGTGAAAAAAGGGCATTAAAAATTGCTTATAAAAATGTGAGATCATTTAGTGTAAGGGAAAATTGAGCATTGTATGAACTCATGATGGTGAAGAATAAAAGCGACAGACTACATAATAAAGGTTGTCATCACAAGGGGCAATATAACGTGACGTTCTCTTGCACTAAGGGGTTAAGCATACAAACAAAAAGCGCATCGCAACCTATGCTTCCCTCTATGAAGGACCTATCTTTTACTTTCATGTATTTACTTTTATGCAAGAGTCAAAGTTTTTCTCTCTATTACTTTTATTTTTCTCTTTTGTCAAGCATCATGTGGTGAGGAATGATCTAGGCACATATGTCCAATTGAATATGGGTGGCATAAGTTATTAGTGTTGGCATCACCCTTGAGGTGAGTTTGTTGGGAGGCGAAACTATAAGCCCCTATCTTTCTTTGTGTCCGGTTGAAACGTTTTGCTCATGTGTACGCGGTGAGTGTTAGCAATCATAGAAGACTAAATGATGGTTGAGTATGTGGACTTGCCTAAAGGCTCCGATATGTGACCCTTCCTAAAAAGATGATGAATTCTAGTTGCAAAGTTGACTGAGAACATAGTTTATTGGTTTCCAATAGAGTTTATGCTTTATACTTCGATGTTGTGATGAATTGTCACTTGTTCATAAGAAGTCTATGATAAAAGTTCTATGATAAAAGTTTTATATTGAAGTTTGTTGTTGTTATAATAAGTCACATGATGCTGCTATGTCCGTATTTTTGTTTTATCGACACCTCTCTCTCTCTCTCTCTAAGCATGTGGACACGTTTTTCGATTTCGGTTTTCGCTTGAGGACAAGCGAGGTCTAAGCTTGGGGGAGTTGATACGTCCATTTTGCATCATGTTTTCTTACTATTGTTTATGTTGTTTTATTGTATAATAATGCTTTTTGGAGTAATTCTAATGCCTTTTCTGTCATAATATGCAAGGTATGCACCAAGGGGGAGAATTCTGGCAGCTGGAAATCTGGACCTGAAAAGGCTATGTCAAGCTACCTATTCTGCACAACTCCAAATGAGCTGAAACTCCCCGAGGATTTTTTATGGAATATTTAAGGAATATTGGAGCAAATAAGTACCAGAGGAGGGCCACCAGGTGGGCGCAACCCACCTAGGCGCGCCAGGAGGCCCAGGCCCGCCCTGGTGGGTGCTGCCCTCCTCTGGTGCCCACCTTCTGGTATATAAGTCATTTTGACCTAGAAAAATAAGGGGAGGACATTCGGGACGAAGCACCGGCGCCTCGAGGCGGAACTTGGGCAGGAGCACTTTTGCCCTTCGGCGGAGCGATTCCGCCGGTGGAACTTCCCTCCCAGAGGGGAAATCATCGTCATCATCATCACCAACAACTCTCCCATCTTGGGGAGGGCTATCTTCATCAACATCTTCACAGCACCAACTCCTCTCAAACCCTAGTTCAGCTCTTGCGTTCAATCTTTGTATCAAAACTATAGATTGGTGCCCGCGGGTGACTAGTAGTGTTGGTTACATCTTGTAGTTGATTACTATATGGTTTATTTGGTGGAAGATTATATGTTCAGATCCATTATGCTATTCAATACCCCTCTGATCTTGAGCATGTTTATCATTTGTGAGTAGTTACTTTCATTCTTGAGGTCACGGGAGAAATCATGTTGCAAGTAATCATGTAAACTTGATATGTGTTTGATATTTTGATGGTATGTATGTTGCTATTCTCTTAGTGGTGTCATGTGAACGTCGACTACATGACACTTCACCATATTTGGGCCAAAGGGAATTCATTGTGGAGTAGTTATTAGATGGTGGGTTGCGAGAGTGACAGAAGCTTAAACCCCAGTTTATTCGCTATTCTGTGAGGGGCCGATTGGATCCAAAAGTTTAATGCTATGGTTAGAATTATTCTTAATACTTTTCTCATAGTTGCGGATGCTTGCGAGAGGGTTAATCATAAGTAGGAGGTTTGTTCAAATAAGAACAGCACCTAAGCACCGGTCCACCCACATATCAAATTATCAAAGTACCGAACACGAATTAAGCCAACATGATGAAAGTGACTAGATGAAATTCCCGTGTACCCTCAAGAACAATTTGCTTATCATAAGAAACTGTTTTTGCATGTCCTTTGCCTCAAAAGGATTGGGCTACCTTGCTGCACTTTTGTTACTACTATTGTTACTTGCTCGTTACAAATTATCTTGCTACCAAACTACTCCGCTACTTACAATTTTAGCACTTGCAGACATTACCTTGGTGAAAACCACTTGTCATTTCCTTCTGCTCCTTGTTGGGTTCGACACTCTTACTTATCGAAAAGGGCTACAATTAACCCCATACACTTGTGGGTCATCAACACTTCTTCCCAAGCACTCTTGACACAAGACGAGTTGGCAAGACCAGATGAACCTTGTGAGCTTCAACAGCTAGAAGGTAGTTGCTGGAGTCAGGTTACAGTTGCAAGCTTCTTTATATGTAGTCTCACAGTTTGATGTACACTAACACTTCCTATGTTCATCGTTGGACTAGCATCTAGGCGCAAGAGGAAACAAACATCAGAGATAATGCTCGATAGGTTAACTAAATCTAGAGGAGGGAGAATGGAGATCCGTTTTGAGGCAGGTTTAAAAAGGCCACGTGATGCTATAGAGTCAGCCAAGTAAGTATCAGAGGCAGCGGTTGTCATCAGGTGTCATCCACGTATCCTCCCAACATGGATTCAGTACAGGATTGACAAAGACGAAACCCAGTTCAACACCTTCCTCAACCATTTATTTGTAAGTATGGTTATGTATGGAAACTAGTAATATTGTCGTGCTCTGTCCCATACTTTCTAGGTTGTTGATAATAAGACTCCCATAATTTTCAACAGATGAGGTTCAAGTTGGATAACCAAGATGATGCAACCAGACAAGCTTGCACCCATGTTTTCACGTCTGCTCTATGACAGTATTGGTATAACTTGAGGAAAACTCACTTTGAAGGCAAGGCTAATAGTGAACTTGCCCAAACATCTCTAGTGGAAAATATATCGGATGAAGACTGGAGAAGCCTCGTTAAACACTGGTCTGATCCAAAGTATCAAGTAAGTTATATATATGTGATCATGTCACATGTTGAACTCCTATTTACGCATGTGCCTCACAAATCTATCTTCTTGTAGGTGAATTGTTCAAAGAACAAGGCCAACCGTACGAAAGTGGAATTCCAACAGACGACAGGATCTCGTAGCTATATCGCACACTGCGAGGCTCTTGTAATTAGCTGTTGTTTCGCTCTTTTCACTGTGCCATATTATTACATCTATGACCTGTTCCAAATGCAGAGGAAAGCCTGCAAGGGCCAAAATGTACCTGAACCAAATGATGTGGATATCTTCAAGGACTGCCACACCAGCAAGATGAAGGGCATGACTACACCAGTCAAAGCCGTTGTTGTAAGTCCTTAATCCTCATGCCTTTTAACTACTACTTATTCTGACTCGTGCATTGAATTGCATAGTTTGCAGCCAATGTCTATTAATCTTTTTAATTTTATGCACAATTACCTTAGCGTATCATTGCACCTTACAAGGTTTAAAAGAGAGGAGTGATGTTCCTTTGATCTTGATTTGTAATCTAGTTCTGTGCTGGACTTGCCCACACAACGTTACAATTGCATGTTTGTCTGTTCTCAGTTGTTTTGTGATATGAATGATGTCATACTATGCTTACCGTATTATAATCTTCGTCTCTTTATCCTTAGCCCTCAATACAATGTGAAGAAATAGACAATACATTAGCGATGGTACATGGTCATATGTTTGGAACCTGGTTTTATTATGTACTTTGCAATAAAATACAACTAATATTTTACATGGGTTCACCAGAATAAGTTCTGTATATAGACCAAAGCTATTTTGTTTGGTTTTGCTGCCTCCTTAATATCTTCTTTTCTGGTGCTACTAATGTAAAAACTCAACTTTTCAGCGAGCTATGGAAAAACTGGTGGAACCGCCACCTTCTGAAGGTGGTGAGGCAACTATAACCGCAATGTCAGCTCTTGCTGCAGTGGGTGAGTACATGTCCACTAACAGTGCCAAAAGCACGTTCCTGCGTAATACTGGGTTGGTTGTTAAGGCAATATCGTCCAAACTGCCTCATGATCAAGATATGCAAGCTCAAAGCAATGTTGTATCTGCGCTCCAGACACAAGTCCATTCCCTAACAGAGACCCTTTGTGAAACAAGGAGAGACATTGTTCGATGTCGTCAAGATATGCATGGTTTTGAAACCATACTATCAGACATTTGCTATGTTGTTCAGGAGCCTAGGGGAAATGGAGGCGAGGGTTATGGTGCTCCATCGGACAATACAGCATGAAAACATAACAGTCAGGTCAACTGAATTGAGCTTCTGAACTTCTGGTGGTGCATTTATCTGCCAGACTGTTAACTTTCATGCCAACCTTCCTTATGTTTAATGGTTGCAAATTTTTTTGTTGCGATACAAAATTTGTTCTTAACGTGCAGCCACCGGCTAAAGAAAACAGCAAGCCATTTTTGTATAGTGTAGGGTGTTCCCTATATTTGCACTGGTGGCAAACTTTGATGCCCAGTGGATGTAATCTGTGCAATCGCCTTAATAGCCCAGCGTTAGATTCGGTCTTATTTATTTCCTAGTCTTCTTTTTCCCTGGTTTGCTAGTGGCCTCAACAACCATGGGACATATACGGGCCGTGGTAGCCTTGAGCCTGCGACAGGCCGTAGGATCCATGGGCCTCCTAGGGGTCGTTGGATAAATGGGCCTCCAACGGACCGTTGGATAAATGGGCCTCCACCTGGGCTATAGAATCAGTGGGCCTCGAGCCATCGGATAAATGGGCCCATATGGGCCGTAAATGGGCGTAATTGGTATCGGGCCAGCTTGGTAACAGGTCGTTAACAAGCCAGAAGACAACAAAGGCTTAATTCCGTTACATGCATAATGGGTCGTTAATGAGCTAGAATATATGACGGGCTGGAAACGGCGCAACGGGTTAACAGGCCACAAATGGGCCGATTCTAACCACGGGCCGAATTTGGCCCATTAGGGGAACAGTCCACTAACGGGATGGAAGTAATCGAGGGCCGGAAAGGAGCCCAAGAACGTATGGGCCGTCAGTAGGCTGAAAGCTAAAACAGGCTAGAAACGGCCCATTGAAATCATGGGTCATTAATGGGTACAAAGAAATTTACTGTTCATTATGGGCCAGAGTCACCATGGGCCACTAAAGGGCCTAAAGATACGGAAGGCCTCATATGTGTTGAAAGACGTCGTGGGCCATACATGGGCCAAAAGTGAAATGAGCTGGTGTTATATTCGACGGCCCACATGACGCTGTCGGGCCAATTTCGGTAAGGCTCTGACAGGTCGTGAGTTATCGGGCCATAAAATGGGCTATATGCGAACAGACTGTTAACAGGCTTTTCATGGGCCGGCCCGCTAACTTTTGACAAAGTCAAACGGGTCGGCCTTTGTAAGCTAAATGGGCCAGTGTTGGGCCTTCGCACGTGTCGACATATCATAGGCGCCTATCTGACCCAATGACGAGCCGACACATGGTTCCTTTGGCCAATGAGAATTTTACACGTGGAAAATTGCCATTGGTCCAGGCTGTTAACGGGTTATTAGATCAAAAACCGGACCCGATAGCTTAACGGCCACCCATTACGGTGGATTCCACGTGTCGATCACCCTAGACGAAAGCACTTCTATGACGCGCGATTTATCGTCATGGAAGTGGACACTTCCGTGATGATAATTTTGGTAATGTCATGGAACACTTCTACGATAGCAGAGGTATGACTATCTTGATTCTGTCATAAAATTGTCATGGATGTACATGCATGACAAAAAAGTGCCCTAATGTGACAAACACGTATCTTTTTTGTAGTGGTATCTATAATTTTTTATTGTTCCATGCTATTATATTATCTATCTTGGATGTTTTATATGCACTCATATGCTATTTTATATGATTTTTGGGACTAACCTATTAACCTAGAGCCTAGTGCCAGTTTCTGTTTTTTCCTTCTTTTTGAGTTTCGCATAAAAGGAATATCAAATGGAGTCCAATTGACCTGAAAATTTACGGAGATTATTTTTGGAAAATATGAAAAATACTGTAACGAAAAGATGTCGGAGAAGGGTGGAGGGCGCCCCCACCCCTCTAGGGCATACCCCCCGACCTTGTGGGTCCCTCGTAGACTCTCCTGACTTGTTCTCGACGCCAACACCTCTTATATATCCCCAAACCTCCAGAGTAGAACCTAGATCGGGAGTTCCGCCATCGCAAGCCTCTGTAGCCACCAAAACCAATCGAGACCCTGTTCCGGCACCCTGCCGGAGGGGGAAATCATCACTGGTGGCCATCTTCATCAACCCGGCAGTCTCGATGACGAGGAGGGAGTAGTTCACCCTTGGGGCTGAGGGTATGTACCAGTAGCTATGTGTTTGATCTCTCTCTCTCTCTCTCTCTCTCTCTCGTGTTCTTTATTTGGAACGATCTTGATATATCGTGAGCTTTGCTATTATAGTTGAATTATATGGTGTTTTCCCCCTCTACCTTCTTGTAATGGATTGAGTTTTCCCTTTGAAGTTATCTTATTGGATTGAGTCTTTAAGGATTTGAGAACACTTGATGTATGTCTTGCATGTGCTTATCTGTGGTGACAATGGGATATTCACGTGATCTACTTGATGTATGTTTTGGTGATCAACTTGCGGCTTCTATGACCTTGTGAACTTATGCATAGGGGTTGGACATGTTTTCATCTTGACTCTCTGGTAGAAACTTTGGGGCACTCTTTGAAGTTCTTTGTGTTTGTTTGAATAGATGAATCTTAGATTGTGTGATGCATATCGTATAATCAAACCCACAGATACTTGTGGTGACATTCGAGTATCTAGGTGACATTAGGGTTTTGGTTGATGTGTATCTTAAGGTGTTATTTTGGTACGAACTCTAGGGCTGTTTGTGACACTTATAGGAGTAGCCCAATAGATCGATCAGAAAGAATAACTTTGAGGTGGTTTCGTACCCTACAATAATCTCTTCGTTTGTTCTCCAATATTAGTGACATTGGAGTGACTCTTTGTTGCACGTTGAGGGATTCACTACTAGGAAAAGGGCTATAGATGGGATGGACACTAATGGTGCACTGTACATGTGGTGCGCCATTACTAAATACTAATGGCGCACCATGTGTTGGTGCACCATTAGTGTGCAAATACTAATGGTGCACCACATCCCACGGTGCGCCATTAGTAAAAAAAATTAAATTTTTTGAAACTACTAATGGCGCACCGTGGGAGTGGTGCGCCATTACTAGCTGAACTAGTAATGGCGCACCATCCCACGGTGCGCCATTAGTAATTTGGCCCAAACATTCCCCCGAATGCCACCCCCCCCCTCGTGGATCGCCTTTTCAGTTTTAAAAAAAATAAAAGA
>NC_041385.1:228158629-228159424 GCF_002162155.2 Triticum dicoccoides | reverse complement strand
TGGAAATGTCAAAAAAAATAAAAGAAAATAAGATTCCCATGTGATATGTGGTCTAGTTGTTAGCAAAATTTACAAACATGAATTTTCGACTTTTTTGCAAAATCTCTCGAGAATTTGTAAAAATGGGCATAACTTTTGCATACGAACTCGGCTGAAAAAGTTTTTTATATGAAAAATCATCTACTCAAAAAGTTACATCCGAACTTAAGGGGGGAACCCCGTTAAACATTTTCAAAAACCTAACAGAAAAAAGATACGGGGCTTTTAAGATCTGGAGAGGCAAAAAAATTCAAAAAAATTCAAACTTACTAATGGCGCACCTCCCCGTGGTGCGCCATTACTATCTTCCCGCCTTCAAAATTCAAAATAAATCAAAAGATAAAAAATAAAAAGTTACTAATGGCGCACCTGCCCATGGTGCGCCATTAGTATCTTCCCGCCTTCAAAATTCAAAATAAATAAAAATAATAAAAAAATAGTAATGGCGCACCTGCCCACGGTGTGCCATTACTATGCCGTATATATGGCTGGGCGTGTCCTCTCCTCCTTACCTCTTCATTCTTCTTCTCCACTCCACCTCTCCTCCACTCCACCTCTCCTCCACTCCTCCACTCCATCTTCCCTTCTCTCCTCCACCATACTACCCTCCTCCTCTCTGGCGACCTCCTCCTCCTCCTCCTCTCCGGTGACCTCCTCCTCCTCTCCGGCGACCTCCTCCTCCTCTCCGGCGACCTCCTCCTCCCTCCTCTCCTCTCCTCCCCTCCCCTCCCCTCACGGTTTCTCCTCCCTCCTCTC
>NC_041385.1:228107762-228158451 GCF_002162155.2 Triticum dicoccoides | reverse complement strand
CGGTGAGCTACTCCTCCCTCATCTACGGTGAGCTCCTCCTCCCTCCTCTCCGGTGAGCTCCTCCTCCCTCCTCTCCTCCCATCCCCTCATGGTTTCTCCTTCCTCCTCTTCGATGCTCTGGTGAACTCCTCTCCGGCGACCTCCTCCTCCTCTCCGGTGATGTAGGCGAGCGCCTCTGCAGTCACCTCCTCCTCCTCCTCCTCTCCGGCGAACTCCTCTCTGACGAACTCCTCTCCGGCAAAAGAACACGGCAAAAGAACGTACAAGATCCAAAAACGGGAACAAAATTTGCAAAAAAACGAGCAAAAAATCGGGAAAAAAATCGCGATCCAGATCCAAATTCAAAATTCAAAAATAGCAATGGCGCACGGTGGGGGTTAGACTGTGCGCCACTACTATTTTCCCGCCTTCAAAATTGAAAAATACTAATGGCGCACCGTGGCCTATACTAATGGCGCACCAGTGGCCTATATTAATGGCGCACCGTGGCCTATACTAATGGCGCACCAGTGGTGCGCCATTAGTATACCAGATACTAATGGCGCACCACTGGTGCGCCATTAGTATACCAGATACTAATGGCGCACCACTGGTGCGCCATTAGTAAAAAGTACTAGTGGCGTGATACTAATGGCGCACCAGTATGCGCCATTAGTAGGCAAAACTGGTGCGCCATTAGTAGGCCTTTTCCTAGTAGTGATTGTTATGTGATCTAATTATGTTATCATTGTTGAGAGAACTTGCACTAGTGAAAGTATGAACCCTAGGCCTTATTTTCAAGCATTGTAATACCGTTTTCGCTCACTTTTGTTACTAGTTACCTTGTTGTTTTTATATTTTCAGATTACAAAAACCTATATCTACCATCCATATTGCACTTGTATTGCCATATCTTCGCCGAACTAGTGCACCTATACAATTTACCATTGTATTGGGTGTGTTGGGGACACAAGAGACTCTTTGTTATTTGGTTGCAGGGTTGTTTGAGAGAGGCCATCTTCATCCTATGCCTCCCACGGATTGATAAACCTCAGGTCATCCACTTGAGGGAAATTTGATACTATCCCACAAAACTCTGCGCTTGGAGGCCCAACACGAGTCTACAAGAAGAAGGTTGCATAGTAGACATCACATACTTATTGCAAAAGTTTATTAGCCGTGAAGCAAAGTACTACTACGCATGCTCCTAGGGGGATAGATTGGTAGGAAAGACCATCGATTGTCCCCGAGCGCCACTCGTAAGGAAGACAATCAATAATAAATCATGCTCCAATTTCATCGCAGAATGAGAGACCATACGTGCATGCTTAGGGAATCACAAACATTAACACATGTATTCTTACTAAACCACAGTTACTCACTAGCATGACTCTAATATCACCATCTTTATATCTCAAAACAAATGCAAGGAATCAAACTTCCCATATATTCAATGATCTTCATGAAAGTTTTTATTATATCCCTCTTGAATACCAATCATATTAGGACCAAATTCATAACCTAAGCAAATTGCCATACTATTTATAAAGCTCTCAAAATAATATAAGTGAAGCATAAGAGTTCATCATCTTCTTCAAAATATAACCACCGTCGTGCTCGAAAAGATATAAGTGAAGCACTAGAGCAACTGCCTAGCTCAAAAGATATAAGTGAAGCACATAGTGTATTCTAATAAATTCATGATTAATGTGTGTCCCTCTCAAAAAGTGTTTACAACAAGGATGATTGTGGAAAACTAAAAAGCAAATAAAGCAAAGACTTGAAGGAAATATGCCCTAGAGGCAATAATAAAGTTGTTATTTCATATTTCCTTATATAATGATAAATGTTTATTATTCATGCTAGAATTGTATTAACCGGAAACTTGATACATGTGTGGATACATAGACAAAACACTGTGTCCCTAGTAAGACTCTACTAGACTAGCTCGTTAATCAAAGATGGTTAAGTTTCCTAACCATAGACATGTGTTGTCATTTGATAAACGGGATCACATCATTAGGAGAATGATGTGATGGACAAGACCCATCTGTTAGCTTAGCATAATGATCATTCAGTTTCGTTGTTATTGCTTTCTTCATGTCAACATATTCCTTCGACTATGAGATTATGCAACTCCCGGATATCGGAGGAATGCCTTATGTGCTATCAAACGTCACAACGTAAATGGGTGATTATAAAGATGCTCTACAGGTATCTCCGAAGGTGTTTGTTGGGTTGGCATATGTTAAAATTAGGATTTTTCACTCTGAGTATCGGAGAGGTATCTCTGGGCCCTCTTGGTAATGCACATCATAAGAAGCCTTGCAAGTAAAGTGACTAATGAGTTAGTTACAAGATGATGTATTACGGAATGAGTAAAGAGACTTGCCGGTAACGATATTAAACTAGGTATGAAGATATCGACAATCGAATCTCGGGCAAGTAATATACCGATGACAAAGGGAATAATATATGTTGTAATTGCGGTACGACCGCTATAGATCTACGTAGAATATGTAGGAACCAATATGAGCATCGAGGTTCCGCTGTTGGTTATTTGTTGGATTTTGGGTTCCGGCAGACCCTTGAGGTTCGAACAATGGGGTGCGCGCGGAGATTCAACCCTCTACCGGCTCGCTCCTCGCCGAATCGCTAGGATCTAAACTACCAAACTGAACAGCATAAGAGACACAAGATTTATACTGGTTCAGGCCACCATTGTGGTGTAATACTCTACTCCAGTGTGTGGTGTGGTGGATTGCCTCTTGGGCTTGATGATGAACAATACAAGGCAGAACAGCCTCGCGAGGGTCTGTTCTTGGCTGGTGCGACAAACTGCTGGGAGGAGTTTAGTCGCCTCTCTCCGTGTCTTTCTATCCTTGCTCCTTCCTTTCGATCCCCCTACCCTGTGGGTGGCTATCCCTATTTATAGGCAAAGGCCCTGGGCCTCTTCCCAAATATTGAGCGGGAAGGGCGCCAACAATTGGCCATTTTGAAGGGGAACAGCGGGTACACTTATCCTGACTAAAGTTGGTCCTCGCCTGTCAAAGGCTCTGGTGGTGACGCTGGCTTGGGCTCCACAATGACTTCCTTCCGGCCGCTGGGCCGGTCTTGGTCTTGTTGCACCGAAATGTACGCCTTTGCTTGATGCTCTCGCCTGCGCTTGCTCCCTTTGCACCAAAGAGGAAAGGAGGACACTGCGCGGGCTGGCGCCCGACTGGCGCCCTTGGTCGTCATGGCTTGCATCATGGGCACCTCGCGAGGTACCCCGCCTTGAACTCTCCGCCTTCTCGCGAGCCAGCCTGACGAGGCCGTGCCTGAGGAAGCTCCTTGTGGTCCTCCCCGCGAGGCTTGGTCCCTCGCGAGGGTCTTGAGCTTGTGTTGAGGAAGATGGGCTGTGCTGGGCCTCCTTTGAGACACGCCACAGGCCGCAGGCAGGCAAGTCTGGGGACCCCCGTTCCCAAAACGCCGACAGTAGCCCCCGGGCCCACGGCGCGCCCGAACTTGGCCGAGCAGAGAGGCGAAGGGGCAAGTGCGAAGCGTCGCGGGCCCTAACAGCCTGCGGCCTTGGGCGTCGCATGGCGGTTGATTGGACGTGGGCGGCACTGTTCCCCCACGCCTCCTTATTTTGTGCCTTGCTAGGCGGACTCGCTGCCGCACACAGCCGCTCCCCTTTCTGCTGCTTGAGCGCTCACTGTCCTTTCTTCGCTCGAACTCTAGCTTCCGCATCCAATCCAATCTCGAACCTTCCCACATCCCGTTCCTGTCGTCATGGCTCCGCCGAGGAAGGGAAAAGGGAAGAAGCCCGTGCCGCCGCCTCGCTCGTCGTCGACGGCGGCCCCCGCCGTTGATCGGCCGGTCATAATCAATCAAGAAGGCCTGGGCAAGGTCCGCTCGGCCCTGGCCACCATCTTCAATGAGTGCGGGAGGACGACGGCCTGGCCCGCGTCTCGCTTCTCCGTTGACAGGATTCCCACCGAGGTCTGGTATTTCGCCGACGCCCTGTGGGAGGGACTGGTTCCCCCCTTCTCTGATTTCATCAACGCCGTGCTTTCCCATTATCAGATCCATATGATGCATCTGGGTCCTGAATCCATCACCCTTCTCGCGGTATTTGTCTTTGTTTGCGAGGCAATGATGGGCATCCTTCCTTCGGTCGCCTTGCTGCGCCACTTCTTCTCTTTGCGCCTTGTCGACCCCACCCAATGTTCGGGGTGCGTGAGCTTCATCACTGCGCCAGAGACAGCAGCTTCTAGAATTGACTTCAGTCTTCCTCCGTCCGCGCCTGAGTTTCGCAAGCGGTGGTTGTATGTGGACGTAGGGGTGCCCAGCCCCCTACTGACGGAGCCGTCTTCGCCTGCTGTCCCCAACTCGGGCTGGGGCCAGGAGACGCTTGCGAGCCCCCGGCTCGCCTTTGCCTGGCGCCGCTTCGAGTTCCTGAGGGAGCTTGGCGTGACGGCGCCCAAGGTGGTGAAGGAGTTCTTGCTACGCCGCGTCGCCCCTGTCCAGCGCCATTCCCACCGAATGTGGGCCTACAGCGGCCGTGGAGACCGTATGCGGCTCCAGGAAGAGGACCTGACGCCTGAAGCACTGAGGAAGGTGCTCTTAGTCTTGACTGGGGATCCTTCCCCCGGCGGCATTCGCCAAGGGGGGGCCTTGCTATACCTTTGCTCTTACAGGGGTGACTTCGTGAGGCAGATGCCCATCTTCGACGAATGGGGGCCGCGACCTGCTAACCTCCAGGGGCCTTGCGAGAACCCAGTGGTGGTGGTCGCCCTCGCAGCTGTCCAGGGCGGCTCTTCCTCAGGTGGCGAGGCAGGGAGGCATGAGCCTCCGGAGGCCGAGGGTGCTTCTGCTGAGGAGACAGAACTAGGCGGCGCTCATGAGGGAGCGGCTCCCGAGGCCCATGCTGCCGCAGCCGAGGGTGGTGAGCGGCCGCCCGCGGTGCCTGCGGCTGAGGCCCCTGGGGCCCCAGCCGCTCTTCTAGGTGAGGCGACCAGCACCATGCCCCAGGCGGACGCCCCCGACGTGAGTTGCCTCGAAGCTTCCTCTTCGTCGCAGGCTGACCCCTGCGCTCAACTCTTGGGTCGCTTCCGAGTGGACTTTGAGGCCCTACGGAAGAGGAGGGAGGCCCTGGGCGATGACTACCCTTGTCGCCTGCTGAAGCGTAGGAAGTACTACGCCATCGACGAGTAAGCCTTCTCCCTTCCTAGCTCCCGATTCTTCTGTTGCCTTTCCTGATCCTTGCTTCGTAGGGCCCTTCCTTCCGAGCCCATGGAGGTGGACGAGGGGCCATCCCCATCGCCTCCGCCCTTTCCGCTGTCTTTGATCGTTCTGAGCAACAGGGCCCTTGTGGTGAGGCCGGTTGGTGAGGAGAATCTTCCCGAGGCGCAGCGCGGCCCTGCGTTCCCCGCGGCCTTCCTTCGCGGGCCTCCTCGTGGCATAGCTAGCCTGTCATGGGCTTCTCGTCTGGCCATGGACCGTGATTGGCTGGCGTACTCCCGACGCTCTTCACTTGGAGATGGACTGGCTTTAGGTCGGGCCTTCGGCAGGGTGCGCCCGGTCATCTCGATGGTGCCAGCCCCCAACCCCTTGCCCGAGAGGGGAGTGCTGATCCGAGCCCCACGGCGCTCGCTTGGGGCGGATGACGGTGTGGAGGACGTACTTGAGTGCGCCTGGGAGCGTCGCGCTCTTTGCCAAGGGTTCCTCCGGAGGGCGGCTGATGCGGTGAGCCTGCTTGGTGAGGAACTCGCTGATGAGGACGCGCGCCTTGAGGCTGAGGGCCTTCGGCTGGTTGCGGAGAGGCGCGAGCTGGAGGCGGCTGCCGTCCTCGCGCGCCGTCGGCGCGATCTTGATGATGAGGAGGCCAAGGCGTCGCTGGCGGCCTCTCGAGAGGCCCGTTCCCAGGTCGTCGAAGAAGCCCGGGAAGCTGACCAGCGGCGAGATGCCACGGAGGAGCGGGCACTGGAACTCTTGTCCCGGTGCCGCTCACTGGAGGAGCAGGTGGAGCTGCACGAGGCGGCCCTCGCGTCGATGAAGGTGGCCTCCGGCGACCCAGCGGAGCTCCAGAAGCGTGAGGAGGCGTTGACGCTGGAAGCCGCCGAACGCGCGCGCGAGCACGAGCGTCTGGAGTCGAGGGAGTGCTGGGTGACACGGGCGGAAGATGATGTTTCTACGCGGGAAGCCCATGTCTCGGAGGAGGTCGGACGTCGGGTGGCGACGGCGTGCCTCAACCTCGAGCGCGAGTTCAAGGAGAGGCTGGAGCTGGTCCGGACCGAGGCTGAAGGTAGGACCAACGCCCTCAGGGCCGAACTGGAGGAAGCAACACGGCGGGCCGATGCCTTGCGGGTTGCACTTGAGGCGGCGCAGGGGGAGTCAGCTACTTCCCATGCCGAGGTGCTTCTTCTTCGCCAACAGGTGGTTGAGGCTGAGACCGTTGCTCGCCAAAACGCGGACGAGATGCGTCAGCGGCGGCTCTTGGAGCATGAGCACGCCCCCATGCTCTCCACGCTTCGGGAGAGGGCCAACACGGCCTTAGGTAACATCTGCGAGGCTACCGTCGGCGAGCCGCGTGCCATTAACTACGTCGGCAACCTTCAGTTCTTCACCGACATCTTGACGCAGCTGGAGGCACGGTCGGTCCGTGCCAACAGGTTGGTGGAGGAGAGGAGCTGAGCCATGCTCGGGCGCGCCTTTTCCCGCGTCTTCAGCCATCTCCGGAATATGGATCCTCATTTTGACTTTGACGCTGCCATCGCCCCAGTCCCCAGGCCGTCCGAGACGACCTGGGGTATTGGGTGGAAGACAACGTGGATGCCCTTGTCAGGGCCTTCGCTTCAGACAACGACGGCGTGATTGTCGCCGCCGATGAGGGCGGCGTGGTGAACGGCCCTGACACCGCTGGCGGCAACGCAGAGGGCGATGGCGAGGCCAGCGACGCCAGCGACAGCTCGGGCGGCGCTCCTGAGGATGCATTGGGGGATTTGTCTGACTGATAGCACACCGTTCCTGTTTCCTTATCCTACATGGATAGAACTCGGGCTTTTGTCCCGATGGTCGTGAGAGCATTTTGGGAGGGGGTGCCCCTCATGTAAAACCAATGTTTAAGCGCACTTAGTCAATGCTACATTGCTCATAGGCCCGTGCCAAGTGGTTGGCTAGTTGACGAGCCAGCTGGTTAGTTTACCTTCGTCCTGCGCGGGTCCTGAGATAATTTGTGGGAGGCTGCGGTGCCTCAAATGCCTCCTGATCGAATCCGTAGGATCTGCAGTGAAAAAAACCTCCCGAGGGGGTATGGCAGCGGCAGTCTGGGCTGCACGCAAGCTAGGCCAGACCCGGCTCGCGAGGGGCTCACGAGGGGAGGCAGCTGGGGCGAGATTGTAACCGAAACGCGAGAGATTGCTCGAACGAGACTAAGCACCCCTTCCCCAACACACGCAAATCTCAAATTCGAGTTCAACTTAAATCCAGCGGGGGAAAGCAGCAACCAAGGGAAAAGCAATGAAAGCAAACAAAAGGCCGCGTCCGGCACCTAGTCTAGTCTTGGACGTCTTCTCACTAGCGCGGAGCTAAGTGCTTCCACTGGGCGTGGGAGGGAGCCCCAGGGCCTGAGGCCGGCACCCCTGAGACTCCGGGGCGTGTACAGCCCCACTCATTATTACGTGAGAGTGTCACGGGGCGGCGAGCTTCACAGGCACTGGGCCTTCTTCACAGGTACCGGCCTTGCTTCATATCGCCAGACGAGGGCCCCGCCTTGCGCCACACTCTAGTGCCATCGACGATGACCGGAAACCAGGACGCCGCCGATGGGGTAGAGCGGTCGCTAGCGGTTCCCCCGACGACCAGGGTCCTCCGCCAGGGGCAGGCCTTGAGGCACCTCCCCAGCGGAGGGCCTACCTCCTGGAAACGCCTTGCTCCGAACGCTGCGGTGGTGATGTCGGATCTCGGCCCCTCTCCTGCAGCCCCCGATGCCCTCCTCCTGAGGGGTAAGAGACTGCTGGAGCGGGGCAGCTGCTCGCTGTGGCGACCTGCACCTCCTGCGACCCATGATTAGTGTATGCCTGCTCTTGAGGGATTAGTGGTACCCGATAATCATCGCTCTCAGCGTGGCCGGCGGGGCCGTCCCAGGGTTCCTGGAAGAGCTCAGCTTCTGGCGCCTCGTCCCCCCAGCTTGGGCCGAGGAGCGAGCCTTGTTCGCCCTCGCGCGGGTGCCCTTGATCCAGCATGTGGGGCACGTACTCTTCCGCGGCCGTTACCCCGAAGGCTGCGCCGTAGGGCTCCGCATTCCATGCAGCTCTGCTTGACGTGCCAGCCTGGTGATGGTAGCACGGTGGCCCACGGGGGCCGTGGGTCGCGACGAGTCCTTCTTCGCCGGCGGGGAGCGGAGTCGGTGCTGCTGCCGGCCCTGTGCTGATGGCTTCACTGGTGTTGGAGTAGCTTTGGAGCCCGCGGTTGCACGCGGGGCCCCCGCGCGGGCCGCCCTGGGCCTGAGGCGAGAGCGGAGTGCAGAAGGGGTGAGCCCCCGAGGCGGCGAAGCCCAGGAGCTCTGCCACCCTCTCTAGCAGCACGTCACGGCCGCCTTCCATCAGTCTACACTGCAGCAGCTCTCGGGCCACCGTGAGCGCGGACCTTGAGTTCGCCTGCTCCCGGCGGGTGTACGGCGTCGTGGCCGCGGCGTGGTTGGAGGCCCTTGCTGTTGATCGCGTCTGCCGCGGTGTTAGAGCCGTCGAGGCCTGTCCGCGTCGCCCACGGCTCGCAGCGCCCTGCGGACCGCGAGCTGCCTGGGGCATGGGGTCGCCCGGGGCGAGCGGCTCTGCGCGGGCGGGCCAAGCCGCCCAAGGATGAGGGTTGCCCGCCTGGTCGCCGGACATGGTGATGACGATGCGACGGGGCGCGAAGCGGCAGAAGGCAGATCCCGGCACACCCCTACCTGGCGCGCAGAATGTCGGATTTTGGGTTCCGGCAGACCCTTGAGGTTCGAACACTGGGGTGCGCGTGGAGATTCAACCCTCTACCGGCTCGCTCCTCGCCGAATCGCTAGGATCTAAACTACCAAACTGAACAGCACAAGAGACACAAGATTTATACTGGTTCAGGCCACCATTGTGGTGTAATACCCTACTCCAGTGTGTGGTGTGGTGGATTGCCTCTTGGGCTTGATGATGAACAATACAAGGCAGAACAGCCTCGCGAGGGTCTGTTCTTGGCTAGTGTGACGAACTGCTGGGAGGAGTTCAGTCGCCTCTCTCTGTGTCTTTCTATCCTTGCTCCTTCCTTTCGATCCCCCTACCCTGTGGGTGGCTAGCCCTATTTATAGGCAAAGGCCCTGGGCCTCTTCCCAAATATTGAGCGGGAAGGGAACCAACAATTGGGCATTTTGAAGGGGAACATCGGGTACACTTATCCTGACTAAAGTTGGTCCTCGCCTGTCAAAGGCTCTGGTGGTGACGCCGGCTTGGGCTCCACAATGACTTCCTTCCGGCCGTTGGGCTGGTCTTGGTCTTGTTGCACCGAAATGGACGCCTTTGCTTGATGCTCTCGCCTGCGCTTGCTCCCTTTGCACCAAAGAGGAAAGGAGGACACTGCGCGAGCTGGCGCCCTTGGTCGTCATGGCTTGCGTCATGGGCACCTCGCGAGGTACCCCGCCTTGAACTCTCCGCCTCCTCGCGAGCCAGCTTAACGAGGTCGTGCCTGAGGAAGCTCCTTGTCATCCTCCCCGCAAGGCTTGGCCCCTCGCGAGGGTCTTGAGCTTGTGTTGAGGAAGATGGGTTGTGCTGGGCCTCCTTTGAGCCACGCCGCAGGCCGCAGGCAGGCAAGTCTGGGGACCCCCTGTCGGTGTCAAAACCGGCGGATCTCGGGTAGGGGGTCCCGAACTGTGCGTCTAGGCGGATGGTAACAGGAGACGAGGGACACGATGTTTTACCCAGGTTCGGGCCCTCTCGATGGAGGTAAAACCCTATGTCCTGCTTGATTAATATTGATGATATGGGTAGTACAAGAGTGGATCTACCACGAGATCAAGGAGGCTAAACCCTAAAGCTAGCCTATGGTATGATTGTTGTAATGTATGTTGTCCTACGGACTAAAGCCCTCCGGTTTATATAGACACCGGGGGAGGCTAGGGTTACACAGAGTCGGTTACAATGGTAGGAGATCTACATATCCGTATTGCCAAGCTTGCCTTCCACGCCAAGGAAAGTCCCATCCGGACACGGGACGGAGTCTTCAATCTTGTATCTTCGTAGTCTTGGAGTCCGGCGGACGATGATAGTCCGGCTGTCCGGACACCCCCTAGTCCAGGACTCCCTCAGTAGCCCCTGAACCAGGCTTCAATGACGATAAGTCCGGGGCGCATAATGTTCGGCATTGCAAGGCGGGTTCCTCCCTTGAATAATCCAGAGAAGATCATGAACACCAGGATAGTGTCCGGCTCTGCAAAATAAATTCCACATTCCACCGTAGAGAGAATAAAATGTACACCAGTCCAATCTGCTGACGTATTATGCAGCGTGACATCACACCGCTACCAAGCCTTTGTTTGAATTGTTTTTTACTATACCACCTCAGCACGTTTAGCGAAGCGGTTTCCTTGGCACGTCTTGTCTAAGCAGAGATCGTGTTCCCCTTATTCCGGGATCCTCATCAATACGTGCGTGGGTAACCCAACCATGCCCGTCGCCACGCCTCCTCCATCGAAGGTGAATCCCGAACGGTCACGGAGACGACCCTTGGTATTTTTTTCCCCTTTATAAGAGGACCAAGGACCGTTCCTTTTCTTCAATCTCGCATCGAATCTCCTTCTTGCTCCTAGTTCCAGCACCCAGAGCCCCAGATTCGAGCGCTTCGGGTTCTCAATCATGTCCGGCTCCGACCTCCATGGTCGGTGGATGCCCTCCTCCATCACGGAGGAGGACGTGTCAAAGCTGCGGGAGGCCAAGTACCTGTCCTACGAGATTTCGCACAGGTTGCCTGCCCAAGGGCAGGCCGTGCCCGCCCCCGAGCCCGGTGAGTACGTTGTCTTCGTACCTCACCTCCGTCGGGGTTTAGGCTTCCCGACGGACCCCTTCGTGAGAGGGCTCATGTTCTACTACGGGCTGGATTTTCACGATTTGGCTCCGGAGTCCATCCTCCATATCTCCGCATTCATTATCGTCTGCGAGGCCTTCCTCCGCGTCACCCCCCACTTCGGCCTGTGGCTGAAAACCTTCAATGTGGAGCCGAAGATGATTGGGGGACGTCAAGCGGAGTGCGGCGGGGCGGCCATAAGCATAAGGGCCGACGCCCCGTGGCCTGAGGGTTTTTTCCAAGAGGAACTCGGACCGTGGCAACAGGAGTGGTTCCATATCACCGCTCCGAAGGGCAGCAAGCAAAAGCCGCCGCCTTCATTCCGCCCGGGACCTCCACGCCAACTGATGTCGTGGGTCAACCAAGGGCTCACTTGGGGGCCGTCCGAAGACATGCCCTCACTGCAGGGCCGGATTCAAGACCTCCAAGCGAGG
Organism: Triticum dicoccoides; assembly: GCF_002162155.2. Classification (NCBI taxonomy): domain Eukaryota; kingdom Viridiplantae; phylum Streptophyta; class Magnoliopsida; order Poales; family Poaceae; genus Triticum; species Triticum dicoccoides. The sequence continues at coordinate 228,146,971 of NC_041385.1, read as the reverse complement.
GAGATCAATCTGGTCGTGGTGATGCAGGTAATGCTAACCAGACGTCTCCTACCCTGCAAACGCCGTCCTCTCTGTATATGGGAGTTCAACCCGGAGGGACCTCGAATTCTCCAACACTTCATGGGTGCGACACCCGTGGAGATGTACAGGTTGTTCTTCGGACCGCAGGTGGCGTGTCCGGAATTGACCGAGGACGCATGCCTAAGCCGCAATCGCCCGGATACTCAGGTAAATAGCTCAGAGTCTGGACATTTTATTTATCTGCTTTTCTAGGGTTCGCCTCCTGACCCATAACTTTTCACAGGAGTGGGTAGCGCGATCGAAGCTGATAAGGTGTCCGGCTCCCCTCCCAGAGACCGCACTGGAGCCCGTGCTGGTCAGAATGTTGGAGGTCGCGCCCGTAAAAGGGGGCGATGGGAGAGATAAAGGAGCTATTACTTCGCCCAAAGGGGCGTCTGAAGAGGGGGAACCAAAAACCCCTCCTTCCAGGGGGAGAAGAGGACCGCCTCCGAAGATCCGGAGGCCAAAGCCCCTAAACGGGGGAAGATATCTTCACCGGGGGGTCCGGCGTCCGGGGAGAATCCGGACGTACAATCATCACCAAAGGATCAGCCCTCCAACGAGCCGTGAGTATGAAAAGGGGAGTTTATTAGTAAGAAAATACCTCCATTTGTGCTTCTGTGGGTGACCGAAATTTTTATCTTGCAGTTCGGGTTTGCAGCCTTCGCAGATGAGTTCGTCTTCGGGGGACCTTCTTCCGGAGATGATGGAGAGCGAAACGCCCCCGTCTGCTGTGCCGTCAGATAGGGCAGACGAGCCTGAAGTATCGTCACGGAGGGTGTCCCCGAGTCCGGAGGGGCCGAGGAGTTCGGTGCCCGGTAGTGCCCGGTCAGGAGAACTGAAGAATCTGCTGGAGAGGGCGTCCATCTCAGAAGATCACCGTGCGTTGATGCGTATGGTGATTGGAAGGATTTCGTCCGCCGAGAGCGGATTGCGTGATGCCGCTACGAGTTTGCTGGCGGGGTTCGAGGTACGCGAAAATGACGCACCTGTTGTTTTGGCTTTTTTGCACATAAAAGTGCACCCTGTATAGGTAGTAGCCCCTGAGACTCGGTAGGTTGTCGAAAACGACAGCGTGCCGAGGATCGAAATCGCAAGTAATGAATGTCGTCGTTCCTATGCAGGTGGCGGGTAGTCCGAGGGCTAGCCGGACTAGTGGGGTTGCCGAGTTAATGCGGCAACTTGACGTGGCGGATGCGGACATCGCACTTGTCAACCGGCGACTTGACGAGTCGCAAGGTAAATGAGTTCTCCACAGTCGATTTATTAAGGGGGTCAAAGCCCTCCTCTGATAAATTAAATGTTGTTATACAGACGGTGCTGCTGCTGTGGAGGGCCTTCGGGCCGAACTTGCTCAAGCTAAGGAGCAAGCCCGAAGGAGTGACGCGGCTGCCTCGAGGGCGGCCGAGGAGTTGAAAGCCGAAAAGGCTGCACACTGCCTAAGCAGGGAAAAGGTGGCCGAATTGGCCGTGAAAGTAAAAGATGCTGCCGACCGCAATGAGGCTCTTGAAAAGGAGCGCTTATCGGAGCGAGAAGACCTGAGGAAGGCCACCGCTGAGGCCAAGGATGCCCGCTCTGCAATGCGGGCCCTGAAGGAGGAGCTGCGCCAGGCCGGAGATATCGTGGCTGGCAAGCCTTTTCTGCTGCGTCGCGGTTTATGGATCAAAAATATGCTCAATTTGATCGGCTGTGGAGTTCGGAGGATCCGTATATGGACTTAGCGGCAAGTGCGGCTGATGCCATTGAGCACTTCCTGAGCCAGAAGGATCACAAGATGGAAGAGCTATTTTGGTCTCAATTCCATAGTCCGGATCGCTCACTTCCGTTGACCGACCGGCTGGCCGAATGGGCCGAGCTAAATAGATTATCCGGACTTGCCATGACTGACATCGTGGCTCATGTCCGGCCGGAGAGGCCCAAGGCGACGAGCTACTTCGGCTTACTGCAGCAATTCCTTGGAGCGGTGCCGCATATCAAGGAGATGAAGCGGTCGGCCTACATCGAAGGCGCGCGGATGGCACTTGCCCGCGTAAAGGCGCATTGGACAGAGATGGATACCACCGCAGTTGCCGCCCAGGGTTCGGATGAAAGCCGGCTCCCCACCGAGCACTATTTCGGGGAAGTTACGCGTGGTGCTCGTGTAATAGAGTCGCAGTGCTCAAAAAATGTCACGTTCAAATGAACGTTCTAGCTTGTAAAACAATGATTATGCAATAACTACTTTTTATACTTGTGCGTCCCAAGTAGTAAAACTGCTCTTGAGCGGCCGTTTTCGTATACATTTGTATAACCTGAAAGATTGCAGTCTTCGGCTTCAGCCCCCACGCACAAGGTGCGAGGGTGTTCGCAAAAATAGCGCGTGTTCACACTTAATCCGACGTCTCGGTCCTGCTTAGGAGGTGGTAGCGTAGCAAACGAGGCAATCCGGACTATAATGCTTTATCACTTTCACTTAGCCAGTGGAGTTCGAGGGTGGGGCTACGATATAGCCCCTGGGGGCACCGCACTTCTCCGATTTCGGGGCGCGTGTGTGCCTGACCGGGAAACGGTCCTTCATCAAAGCAGGGAATTCTAAACATTCCGGTAGTCGATCGAGTGGTTGACCAGTCTCTCGCTATATCATGACAGTCAGTTTTCAGCTTTCTCTACTGAGGTGCTCGCCCAGCCGAACTGGGGCACAATCGCAGTAGTTCTCCTGGTGCCGCGTTAGCCGATGATACGGAACGTAAGGCAGCAAAACACAGGAGCCGGGCAAACCCAACATTTGACCCAATACATGATTCGGAGCTGATGCATATAATTCCTAACTCGAGACGCCGAACACTCCCTGAGGTGTTTGGTCTTTATGATAATGGGCAGAATAATGCCCTAAGCCCCTAGTGTCCAGGTACGGGCATGGTCTTCTGACGTGGCCGATGCCAAAACGTCAGGCTCCGCTTTGGTTATAGGGAGAAACCAAGGGAAAATAACAACAAGAGACAGTAAAAAAGGTTTACGCAGGGTCTTAATCTGAAAAGAATCCTCGCAACGGGTCCCTACTGCACGTCTGCGCCTGTGGCTCCGTTGTGCCGTTATCCTGGACGGGTATGCACGTTGTTCATCTGTAAAAATAGAGGAACACTTAGTTTGAAAACAATTCGTGCGAGGAAAAAGAAAAAAAAGGTATGTGTGAAAGAAAAGATATGAATAAGCAAAGCGGGGTTTGAATGAACCCGCGGTTGTTTGTGTGTGCAGCCCCTTGTGAAGGGGTGTGCGGCTAGGGAGCCCCTAGCCTACTGATGCCGGACTCGTCTATCCGAGGCCGGGGTCTTTGGGTGACCCTCGCACTGAGATGATGCCACGCGGACCGGGCATCTTGAGTGTAAGAGACGCGTAATGCGGTATGGCGTTGAAACGGACAAAAGCCTTTCGTCCCAAGAGTGCTTGATATCCACTTTTAAATGGGACGATATGAAAAATTAGTTTTTCGCGCCAAAAATTGTTTGGTGATCCGAACACGACTTCTAGTAATAGGGAGCCTGTGCACTTGGCATAAGGGCCCGACGTCACTCCTTTGAGGGAAGTGCGGCTGTGTCGAATTTTGGTAGGGTCTATCCCCATCTCGCGGATTGTGTTTGAATATAGCAGGTTTAAGTCGCTGCCTCCGTCCATTAGGACTTTAGTAAATTGTAATCCGCCGATTATGGGATTCAATATCAGGGCAGTCCGTCCCGCGTTTCGAACGCTTCTGGAATAGTCCAGGTGGTCGAAGGTGATTGGTTTTGAGATCCAATCTCTATGGTCTGCTGGGTAGGACCGTGCGAGGCTCTTTTTAGGAAGTGCCGCACTATTTTTCCGTATTATCACATGAAGTGAGTTTACTGCTTTGACCTCTTGTGGGAAAGTCTTTAGTTTTCCGGTGCTCTGCTGGTGGGGTTTACTGTCTTTGCTTGACACGTCGAGCCCCTTGTGTTCGGCGTTTAGTCGGCCGGACTGTTTGAAAACCCAACAGTCTCGATGGGTATGGTTTGCAGGCCTTCCGGGGGTACTGTGGATTTGACATATCCGACCCAAAATCTTGTTTAAGTTGGACAGCTCATCGTCATCATCCTTAAGAGGTGGTGTTTTGTTGTTTGGCCGCGAGCTTTTGAATCCGGCGTTGACTGCCGTGCTCTTTGGGCTTTTCTCTTGATTCCGGCGCTGCTCTTTTCTGCGCCGTGATTTTCCGTTTCCATCTCTTATCTCGGATGTACTTGGGTCGCTGGTGCTGCATCTTGCTAGCCAGCTATCCTCTCCCTCGCAGAAGCGGGTCATGAGGCTTGTTAGCGCGGACATTGTCCTCGGTTTCTCTTGGTCGAGGTGTCTGGCAAGCCATTTGTCTCGGACGTTGTGTTTAAAAGCTGCTAAGGCTTCGGCGTCCGGACAGTCGACTATTTGGTTCTTTTTAATGAGGAACCTGTTCCAGAATTTTCGCGCTGACTCTCCGGGCTGTTGAGTTATGTGACTTAGATCATCTGCATCCGGAGGGCGGACATAAGTCCCTTGAAAATTTGCTCTAAACGCGTCCTCGAGCTCTTCCCAACTTCCCACAGTGTTTTCTAGGAGGCCTTTAAGCCAATGACGGGCTGGCCCTTTGAGCTTGAGGGGTAGGTATTTTATGGCGTGGAGATCATCTCCTCTGGCCATGTGTATATGTAGTATATAATCTTCTATCCAAACTCCAGGGTCTGTTGTTCCATCGTAGGCCTCTATGTTTATTGGTTTAAATCCTGCTGGGAATTCATGGTCCAACACCTCATTGGTGAAACATAGCGGGTGTGCGGCGCCCCTGTATTTGGGTGTGCCGCTATCTTCGGACACTTGACGTGTTGCCTTGCTTCCTGGGGCTTTCTTCTTTGGCCCGTAGATGGACCTGGCTAGGCCATCTGTCCTTCCAAGTTCATTGGTTGGTTTATGTGTTGCGCCGCTTTCAGAATTTGGCCTATCATCCGGCCGTCTATCCAACCAGGCAGCCTCTTTATTTTTTGACTGTGGGGGCTCTATGGCCTTGTTGTCGAATTCTGGTAGCAGCTTGCGCTTCGGGTAGCTCTTTGATTGGTGGCCATTGCCGTATTTATCCGCGGTTTTGAGTACTTTGCTCCACCTCATTCTGAGTGTGTCTTCCGCTGTTTTGAGCTTCCGCTTTTCCTTCTTCAAGCTTCTTGCAGTGTTGACGAGTCTTTTCCGAAGGTTTTTACCTTCCGGCGGCGTGTCCGGCGTGAGATCGTCCGAACCGTCGTTTTCGCCGGGCCTGGACTGATTATCTGACTCGTCCTGTTCGGATGGTTGCTTATCTGCATGTTCCTCGTCCACTTTGTGCCCTGCTGTATTGCGGGGTCCTTAGGAGTGTTGTTGTTGTCGAGGCGGGGCTTAGGGCGGCGTCTGCGCTGCCGTTTTGGTTGTTTATCGGCGGGGTTATCCTCTGCCGCGGCCCGTTGGTCCTCGTTATCGCTCTCTTTTGGGGTATCCACCATGTATATGTCGTATGACGGGGTGGTCCTCGTGTGCCCTATAGGCGTTGTTCCTTGTTCGTCTCCGGTGTCGTCGTCTATACCGTCGATGTCTTCGGAGTCGTAGTCTAGCATGTCGGTTAAATCGTCGACAGTGGCTACAAAGTGGGTGGTGGGTGGGCTCTGAATTTCTTCGTCGTCCGTATCCCAACCATCTTGGCCATAGTCCGGCCAGGACACTCTCGATAACGAGATATGCTTTAGTGAATTTAGGGTGTCGCCAAAGGGCGAGTGTTGGAAGATGTCCGCAACGGTGAATTCCATGACGGCGCCCAATCCGAATCGATTGGTAGGGGCGCTGGAGATTCGGAGTCCGGCAAGGAGTCCGGCGCCTCGGAATCATGAGTTTTGCGAGGGACAAGATAAGTGTTCGGCTCCATCACCGTGGAAGTAGAAGCCCCCGAGGCGGTGTCTATCCACCGATCCTCTATCCGGGCAATCGGCTCCGGACTAATGGCCGAAGCGGATTCGCGTGCGGCCACCAAGGCACTGTTCGGTGGCAGAGCTAGATCGTGCCCATCGCAACAGTGTGGCGCGCTTGGCTGTGGCTCGAGCCCGTCGAAGATCAAGTCTCCGCGGACATCGGCCGTGAAGTTTAGGCTTCCTAATCTAACATGACGGCCAGGAGCGTAGCTTTCGATCTGCTCCAGATGGCCAAGCGAATTAGCCCGCAGTACGAAGCCGCCGAATACGAAGATCTGTCCGGGGAGAGAAGTCTCACCCTGGACAGCGTCGCTGGTTGCAGATGCCATCAAGCCTATCGGTGACGACACAGAGGAACTCTCAATGAAACCACCAATGTCGGTGTCAAAACCGGCGGATCTCGGGTAGGGGGTCCCGAACTGTGCGTCTAGGCGAATGGTAACAGGAGACGAGGGACACGATGTTTTACCCAGGTTCGGGCCCTCTCGATGGAGGTAAAACCCTACGTCCTGCTTGATTAATATTGATGATATGGGTAGTACAAGAGTGGATCTACCACGAGATCAAGGAGGCTAAACCCTAAAGCTAGCCTATGGTATGATTGTTGTAATGTATGTTGTCCTACGGACTAAAGCCCTCCGATTTATATAGACACCGGGGGAGGCTAGGGTTACACAGAGTCGGTTACAATGGTAGGAGATCTACATATCCGTATTGCCAAGCTTGCCTTCCACGCCAAGGAAAGTCCCATCCGGACACGGGACGGAGTCTTCAATCTTGTATCTTCGTAGTCTTGGAGTCCGGCGGACGATGATAGTCCGGCTGTCCGGACACCCCCTAGTCCAGGACTCCCTCACCCCCGTTCCCAGAACACCGACATTATTGACCAGAGAGGTGTCTCGATCATGTCTACATAGTTCTTGAACCCGTAGGGTCCGCACGCTTAACGGTCAATGATGATTTTGTATTATATGAGTTATGTGCCGAATGTTATTCGGAGTCCCAGATGAGATCATGGACATGAAGAGGGGTCTCGAAATGGTTGAGAGGTAAAGACTCATATATACTACGATAGTATTCGGACACCAGAAGTGTTCCGGGGGTACCGGGTACGTATCGGATCACCAGAAAGGGGTTCCGGGCGCCCCCAGCAAAGATATGGGCCTTATGGGCCAAGACAGGGACAGACCAGCCCCTGGTGGGCTGGTGCACCCCCATATAGGCTGAAATAGGAGGATAAGGAAGGAGGGGAAGGGAGAAGGAAATGGGAGGATTTGGCCTCCCCCTTCCCCCGCCCCTATCTTTCCTTCCCCTTCTGACACTTATGGAAGGGGGGAGGCCGACTTGTGGGAGGTGCCCAAGTAGGATTACTCCTACTTGGGGCACCCCTTGCTGCCCCTCTCCCTCTCCCACCTATATATATATATATATATATATATATATATATATATATATATATATATATATATATATATATATATATATATATATATATATATATATATATATATATATATATGGGGGGAACCACTAGAACACACAACATTGATTCCTAGCCATGTGTGGAGCCCCCTCCATAGTTTATGCCTCCGGTCATATTCACGTAGTGCTTAGGTGAAGCCCTGCGCGGATCACTTCACCATCACCATCACCACGCTGTTGTGCTGACAGAACTCTCCCTCGACACTTTTCTGGATTAAGAGTTCGAGGGACTTCAGCGAGCTGAACGTGTGTAGAACTCTGAGGTGTCGTACGTTTGATGCTTGATCGGTCGGAACGAGAAGAAGTTCGACTAAATCAACCGTGTTGTCAAACGCTTCCGCTTTTGGTCTACGAGGGTACGTTGACACACTCTCCCCCTCTCGTTGCTATGCATCTCCTAGATAGATCTTGTGTGAGCGGAGAATTTTTTTTGAAATTGCATGCCACGTTTCCCAACAATACTCATATAATACAAGACGCTCTAAGCAAAACACATATCGTGTAGTGAATAAAAATATAGCCTAAACTAATTTACCGATGGATTGTAGACAAAAGAGGGGACTGAAGGAAATATGCCCTAGAGGCAATAATAAAGTTATTATTTATTTCCTCATATCATGATAAATGTTTATTATTCATGCTAGAATTGTATTACCCGGAAACATAATACATGTGTGAATACATAGACAAACAGAGTGTCACTAGTATGCCTCTACTTGACTAGCTCGTGAATCAAAGATGGTTAAGTTTCCTAACCATAGACATGAGTTGTCATTTGATTAACGGGATCACATCATTAGGAGAATGATGTGATTGACTTGACCCATTCCGTTAGCCTAGCACTTGATTTTTTAGTATGTTGCTATTGCTTTCTTCATGACTTATACATGTTCCTATGACTATGAGATTATGCAACTCCCGTCTACCGGAGGAACACTTTGTGTGCTACCAAACATCACAACGTAACTGGGTGATTATAAAGGTGCTCTACAGGTGTCTCCGAAGGTAATTGTTGGGTTGGCGTATTTCAAGATTAGGATTTGTCACTTCGATTGTCGGAGAGGTGTCTCTGGGCCCACTCGGTAATGCACATCACTATAAGCCTTGCAAGCATTGTAACTAATGAGTTAGTTATAGGATAATGTATTACGGAACGAGTAAAGAGACTTGCCGGTAACGAGATTGAACTAGGTATTGAGATACCGACGATCGAATCTCGGGCAAGTAACATACCGATGACAAAGGGAACAATGTATGTTGTTATGCGTTTGACCGATAAAGATCTTCGTAGAATATGTGGGAGCCAATATGAGCATCCAGGTTCCGCTATTGGTTATTGACCGGAGACGTGTCTCGGTCATGTCTACATAGTTCTCGAACCCGTAGGGTCCGCACGCTTAAAGTTCGATGATGGTTATATTATGAGTTTATGTGTTTTGATGTACCGAAGGTAGTTTGGAGTCCCGGATGAGATCGGGGACATGACGAGGAGTCTCAAAATGGTCGAGACATAAAGATCGATATATTGGACGACTATATTCGGACTTCGGAAACATTTCGAGTGATTCAGGTATTTTTCGGAATACCGGAGAGTTACGGGAATTCGCCGGGGAGTATATGGGCCTTATTGGGCCATACGGGAATAGAGGAGAGAGGCCAAAAGGAAGGAGGCGCGCGCCCCCCCCTCTGGTCCGAATTGGACAAGGGGTGCAGCTCCCTTTTCCTTCTCCCTCTCCCCCTCTTTCCTTCTCTCCTACTCCGGAAAGGAAAGGGGAATCCTACTAGGACTTGGGAGTCCTAGTAGGACTCCCCACACTTGGCGCGCCCCCTCTAGGGCCAGCCTCTCCCTCCCTCCTTTATATACAAGCGCAGGGGGCTCCTCTAGACACAACAATTGATCATTGTTCTCTTAGCCGTGTGCGGTGCCCCCCTCCACCATATTCCACCTCGATAATACCGTAGCGGTGCTTAGGCGAATCCCTACATCGGCAGAACATCATCATCGTCACCACGCCGTCGTGCTGACGGAACTCTCCCTCAAAGCTCGGCTGGATCGGAGTTCGAGGGACGTCATCGAGTTGAACGTGTGCTGAATCGGAGGTGCCGTGCGTTTGGTACTTGATCGGTCGGATCGTGAAGACGTACGACTACATAAACCGCGTTGTGCTAACGCTTCCGTTTTCGGTCTACGAGGGTACGTGGACAACACTCTTCTCTCTCGTTGCTATGCATCACCATGATCTTGCGTGTGCGTAGGAATTTTTTTGAAATTACTACGTTCCCCAACAGTGGCATCCGAGCCAGGTTTTATGCGTAGATGTTATATGCACGAGTAGAACACAAGTGAGTTGTAGGCGATACAAGTCATACGGCTTACCAGTATGTCATACTTTGGTTCGGCGGTATTGTTGGATGAAGCGGCCCGGACCGACATTACGGGTACGCTTACGCGAGACTGGTTCTACCGACGTGCTTTGCACACAGGTGGCTGGCGGGTGTCAGTTTCTCCAACTTTAGTTGAACCGAGTGTGGCTACGCCCGGTCCTTGAGAAGGCTAAAACAGCACTAACTTGACGAACTATTGTTGTGGTTTTGATGTGTAGGTAAGAACGGTTCTTGCTCATCCCGTAGCAGCCACATAAAACTTGCAACAACAAAGTAGAGGACGTCTAACTTGTTTTTGCAGGGCATGTTGTGATGTGATATGGCCAAGGCATGATGCTATATTTTATTGTATGAGATGATCATGTTTTGTAACCGAGTTATCGGCAACTGGCAGGAGCCATATGGTTGTCGCTTTATTGTATGCAATGCAATCGCCCTGTCTTTATCACTAAGCGATAGCGATAGTCGTAGAAGCAATAGTTGGCAAGACGACAACGATGCTACGATGGAGATCAAGGTGTCGCGCCGATGACGATGGTGATCATGACGGTGCTTTGGAGATGGAGATCACAAGCACAAGATGATGATGGCCATATCATATCACTTATATTGATTGCATGTGATGTTTATCATTTATGCATCTTATCTTGCTTTGATTGACGGTAACATTATAAGATGATCTCTCACTAAATTTCAAGATAAAGTGTTCTCCCTGAGTATGCACCGTTGCCAAAGTTCGTCGTGCCCAGACACCACGTGATGATCGGGTGTGATAAGCTCTACGTCCAGCTACAATGGGTGCAAGCCAGTTTTGCGCACGCAGAATACTCGGGTTAAACTTGAAGAGCCTAGCATATGCAGATATGGCCTCGGAACACTGAGACCGAAAGGTCGAGCGTGAATCATATAGTAGATATGATCACATAGTGATGTTCACCATTGAAAACTACTCCATTTCACGTGATGATCGGTTATGGTTTAGTTGATTTGGATCATGTGATCACTTAGATGATTAGAGAGATGTCTATCTTAGTGGGAGTTCTTAAGTAATATGATTAATTGAACTTAAATTTGTCATGAACTTAGTCCTGGTAGTATTTTGTAAATTATGTTGTAGATCAATAGCTCGCGTTGTTGCTTTCATATGTTTATTTTGATATGTTCCTAGAGAAAACTGTGTTGAAAGATGTTAGTAGCAATGATGCGGATTGGATCTGTGATCTGAGGATTGTCCTCATTGCTGCACAGAACAATTATGTCCTTGATGCACCACTAGGTGACGGACCTATTGCAGGAGCAGATGCAAACGTTATGAACGTTTGGCTAGCTCAATATGATGACTACTTGATAGTTTAGTGCACCATGCTTAAACGACTTAGAATTGGGATTTCAAAGAAGTTTTGAACGTCATGGGCCATATGAGATGTTCCAGGAGTTGAAGTTAATATTTCAAGCAAATACCCGAGTTGAGAGATATGAAGTCTCCAACAAGTTCTATAGCTAAAAGATGGAGGAGAATTGCTCAACTAGTGAGCATGTGCTCAGATTGTCTGGGTACTACAATCCCTTGAATCAAGTGGGAGTTAATCTTCCAGATAAGATAGTGATTGATAGAGTTCTCTAGTCACCATCACCAAGTTAGTAGAACTTCGTGATGAACTATAGTATGCAAAGGATGACGAAAACGATTCCCGAGCTCTTCGCGATGTTGAAATCAACGAAGGTAGAAATCAAGAAAGAGCATCAAGTGTTGATGATTGACAAGACCACTAGTTTCAAGAAAAGGGAAAAGGGAAAGAAAGGGAACTTCAAGTAGAATGACAAGCAAGTTGTCACTCCCGTGAAGAAGCCCAAAGCTAGAACAAAGCCTGAAACTGAGTACTTCTACTGCAAAGGAAATGGTCACTGAAAGCAGAAATGCCCTAAATATTTGGTGAATAAGAAGGATGGCAAAGTGAACAAGGGTATATTTGATATATAGGTTATTGATGTGTACCTTACTAGTGTTTATAGTAACCCCTGGGTATTTGATACTTGTTCGGTTGCTAAGATTAGTAACTTGAAACAGGAGTTACAAAATAAACAGAGACTAGTTGAGGGTGAAGTGACGATGTGTGTTGGAAATGGTTCCAAGATTGATATGATCATCATCGCACACTCCCTATATTTTCAAGATTAGTGTTGAACCTAAATAAATGTTATTTGGTGTTTGCGTTGAGCATAAATATGATCAGATCATGTTTATTGCGATACGATTATTCATCTAAGATAGAGAATAAATTGTTATTCTGTTTACATGAATAAAACCTTCTATGGTCATACACCCAATGTTGATGGTTTATTGAATCTTGATCATAGTGATACACATATTCATAATATTGATGCCAAAAGATGCAAAGTCGATAATGATAGTGCAACATATTTGTGGCACTGCCATTTGGGTCATATCGGTGTAAAGCGCATGAAGAAACTCCATAAACATGGACTTTTGGAATCACTTGATTATGAATCATTTGATGCTTGCGAACCGTGCCTTATGGGCAAGATGACTAAAACTCCGTTCTCCAGAACAATGGAACGAGCTACTGACTTGTTGGAAATAATACATACCGATGTATGCGGTCCAATGAGTGTTGATGCTCGTGGCGGGTATCATTATTTTCTGACCTTCACAGATGATTTGAGCAGATATGAGTATATCTACTTAATGAAGCACAAGTCTGAAACATTTGAAAAGTTCAAAGAATTTTGGAGTGAAGTGGAGAATCATCATAACAAGAAAATAAAGTTTCTGAAATCTGATCGCAGAGACAAATATTTGACTTATGAGTTTGGCCTTCATTTAAAACCAATGTGGAATAGTTTCACAGCTCACGCCACATGGAACACCACAACGTAATGGTGTGTCCGAACATCGTAACCACACTTTATTGGATATGGTGCAATCTATGATGTATCTTACCGGTTTACCACTATCGTTTTCGGGTTATGCATTAGAGACACCTGCATTCACTTTAAATAGGGCACCATCAAAATCCGTTGAGACGACGCCTTATGAACTGTGGTTTGGCAAGAAACCAAAGTTGTCGTTTCTTAAAGTTTGGGGCTGCGATGCTTATGTGAAAAAGTTTCAACCTGATAAGCTCGAACCCAAATCGAAGAAGTGCGTCTTCATAGAATACCCAAAGGAAACTATTGGGTACACCTTCTATCATAGATCCGAAGGCAAGATATTCGTTGCTAAGATGGATCCTTTCTAGAGGAGTTTCTCTCGAAAGAAGTGAGTGGGAGGAAAGTAGAATTGATAAGGTAATTGTACCTTCTCCCAAATTGGAAAGTAGTTCATCACAGAACCAGTTCCAGTGATGCCTACACCGATTAGTGAGGAAGTTAATGATGATGATCATGAAACTTCGGATCAAGTTACTATCGAACCTCGTAGGTCAACCAGAGTAAGATCCGCACCAGAGTGGTACAGTAATCCTGTTCTGGAGGTCATATTACTTGACCATGACGAACCTATGAACTATGAGGAAGCGATGATGAGCCTAGATTCCGCGAAATGGCTTAAGGCTATGAAATCTGAGAAAGGATCCATGTATGAGAACAAAGTGTGGACTTCGGTTGACTTGCCCGATGATCGGCAAGCCATAGAAAATAAATGGATCTTCAAGAGGAAGACGGACGCTGATAGTTGTGTTACTATCTACAAAGCTCGAATTGTCAAAAAGGGTTTTCGACAAGTCCGAGGTGTTGACTACAATGAGATTTTCTCAACTGTAGCGATGCTTAAGTCTGTCTGAATCATGTTAGCAATTGCCACATTTTATAAAATCTGGCAAATGGATGTCAAAACTGCATTCCTTAATGATTTTCTTAAAGAAGAGTTGTATATGATGCAACCAGAAGGTTTTGTCAATCCTAAAGGTGCTAACAAAATGTGCAAGCTCCAGCGATCCATCTATTGACTCGTGCAAGCATTTCAGAGTTGGAATATACACTTTGATAAGTTGATCAAAGCATATAGTTTTATGCGGACTTGTAGTGAAGCCTGTATTTACAATAAAGTGAGTGGGAGCACTACAGCCTTTCTGATAAATATATGTGTGACATATTGTTGATCAGAAATGATGTAGAATTTTTCTGGAAAGCATAAAGAAGTGTTTGGAAGGAGTTCTTTAAAAGAAAGACCTCAGTAAAGCTACTTACATATTGAGCATCAAGATCTATTAAGATAGATCAAGACGCTTGATAAGATTTTTAATGAGTACATACCTTAACAAGATTTTGAAGTAGTTCAAAATGGAACAGTCAAAGAAAGAGTTCTTGCCTGTGTTGCAAGGTGTGAAGTTGAGTAAGACTCAAAACCCGACCATGGCAGAAAATAGAAAGAGAATGAAAAGTCATTCCCTATGCCTCACTCATAGGTTATATAAAGTATGTTATGCTGTGTACCAGACCTATTGTACACCTTGCTCCGAGTTTGGCAATGGAGTACAATTTTGATCTAGGAGTAGATCACTAGCCAACAGTCAAGAACATCCTTAGTGAGGACTAAGGAGATGTTTCTCGATTATGGAGGTGATAAAAGAGATCATCGTAAAGAGTTACATCGATGCAAGATTTTACACTAATCCAGATGACTCTAAGTCTCAATTTGGATACATATTGAAAGTGGGAGCGATTAGCTAGAGTAGTTCCGTGTAGAGCATTGTAGACATAGAATATTTGCAATATACGGCTCTGAATGTGACAGACCCGTTGACTAAACTTCTCTCATGAGCAAAACATGATCATACCTTAGTACTCTTTGGGTGTTAATCACATAGCGATGTGAAGTATATTATTGACTCTAGGAAACCCTTTGGGTGTTGATCACATGGCGATGTGAACTATGGGTATTAATCACATACAGATGTGGATATTGGTGTTATATCACATGGCGATGTGAACTAGATTATTGACTCTAGTGCAAGTGGGAGACTGAAGGAAATATGCCCTAGAGGCAATAATAAAGTTATTATTTATTTCCTCATATCATGATAAATGTTTATTATTCATGCTAGAATTGTATTACCTGGAAAGATAATACATGTGTGAATACATAGACAAACAGAGTGTCACTAGTATGCATCTACTTGACTAGCTCGTGAATCAAAGATGGTTAAGTTTCCTAACCATAGACATGAGTTGTCATTTGATTAACGGGATCACATCATTAGGAGAATGATGTGATTGACTTGACCCATTCCGTTAGCTTAGCACTTGATTTTTTAGTATGTTGCTATTGCTTTCTTCATGACTTATACATGTTCCTATGACTATGAGATTATGCAACTCCCGTCTACCGGAGGAACACTTTGTGTGCTACCAAACATCACAACGTAACTGGGTGATTATAAAGGTGCTCTACAGGTGTCTCCGAAGGTACTTGTTGGGTTGGCGTATTTCAAGATCAGGATTTGTCACTCTGATTGTCGGAGAGGTATCTCTGGGCCCACTCGGTAATGCACATCACTATAAGCCTTGCAAGCATTGTAACTAATGACCTAGTTACAGGATAATGTATTACGAAACGAGTAAAGAGACTTTCTGATAACGAGATTGAACTAGGTATTGAGATACCGACGATCGAATCTCGGGCAAGTAACATACCGATGACAAAGGGAACAACGTATGTTGTTATGCAGTTTGACCGATAAAGATCTTCGTAGAATATGTGGGAGCCAATATGAGCATCCAGGTTCCACTATTGGTTATTGACCGGAGACGTGTCTCGGTCATGTCTACATAGTTCTCGAACCCGTGGGGTCCGCACGCTTAAAGTTCGATGACGGTTATATTATGAGTTTATGTGTTTTGATGTACCGAAGGTAGTTCAGAGTCCCGGATGAGATGGGGGACATGACGAGGAGTCTCGAAATGGTCGAGATGTAAATATCGATATATTGGACGACTATATTCGGACTTCGGAAAGGTTCCGAGTGATTCGGGTATTTTTCGGAGTACCGGGGAGTATATGAGCATTATTGGGCCATACGGGAATAGAGGAGAGAGGTCAAAAGGAAGGAGACGCGCGCCCCCCTCTGGTCCGAATTGGACAAGGGGTGCAGCTCCCTTTTCCTTCTCCCTCTCCCCCTCTTTCCTTCTCTCCTACTCCGAAAAGGAAAGGGGAATCCTACTAGGACTTGGGAGTCCTAGTAGGACTCCCCCCACTTGGCGTGCCCCCTCTAGGGCCGGCCTCTCCATCCCTCCTTTATATACGGGGGTAGGGGGGCACCTCTAGACACAACAATTGATCATTGATCTCTTAGCCGTGTGCAGTGCCTTCCTCCACCATATTCCACCTCGATAATACCGTAGCGGTGCTTAGGCGAAGCCCTGCATCGGTAGAACATCATCATCGTCACCACGCCGTCGTGCTGACGGAACTCTCCCTCAAAGCTCGGCTAGATCGGAGTTCGAGGGACGTGATCGAGTTGAACGTGTGCTGAACTCGAAGGTGTCGTGCGTTTGGTACTTGATCGGTCGGATCGTGAAGACGTACGACTACATCAACCGCGTTGTGCAAATGCTTCCGCTTTCGGTCTACGAGGGTGCATGGACAACACTCTCCCCTCTCGTTGCTATGCATCACCATGATCTTGCGTGTGCGTAGGATTTTTTTTGAAATTACTACGTTCCCCAACAGGGATGCCATCTAGGGCATCCCCAAGCTTAGATGCTTGGTTGTCCTTTAATATTACCTTCGGGTGCCGTGGTCATACCCAAGCTTAGGCTCTTGCCACTCCTTATTCCACGGTCCATCGAAACTTCACCCAAAACTTGAAAACTTCACAACACAAAACTCAAGAGAAAACTCGAGATCCATTAGTATAATAAAAGCAAACCACCACTTTAGTTACTATTTTAAACTCATTCCAATTTTATATTGGCATTATATCTACTGTATTCCAACTTCACCATGGCTCATACCCCCGATACTACCGATAGATTCATCAAAATAAGCAAATAATGCACAGAAAACAGAATCTAACAAAAATAGAACAGTTTGTAGCAATCTGGATAGCGACCATACTTTTGTAAATCTAAAAATTCTGAAAACTTAGTACACATAGGCAATTTGTATATCAATCTTGTGTAAACAATTCAGATCAAATCACGTTTCTGTGAATTTAAAAAATTCCAGAACTGGGCGCAAAAGTTTCCGTTTTTTAGCAAAATCAAATCAACTATCACCATAGATCATCCCAAAGGCTCTACTTGGCAAAAAAACTAATTAAAACACTTAAACACAATCATAATAGAAGTATAATTACATATTTATTGAAAAACAGAAGGAAAAGCAAAAAACATAAAATTGGCTTGCCTCCCAACAAGTGCTATTGTTTTATGCCCCTAGCTAGGCATATTGCATAGATCTAGGTATTGTCATCTTTGTTCTTATTTTTATAAGTGTGTTTTTGTTAGGATTTTTTTCAAATATAACATGAAACACATCATCCATATAAATTATAGCATTATCAAGTTGTCCCTCTGCATATCCTCTCTGATTATCGGCTACAATCCAAGAATATTGTTGATTAACATCAACAAAACTTGTTGGATCGTATCCAAAACGGGAACTTCCTTTTTGAGGTTCTCATCAAATATGCGATCATTGCCAAGAAAATGTCTTTAAAATAGTCACTATTGTAAAGAATCTCATATATTACCGGTTTTTCACGGTTCATACCATAAAAATGAAAGATCTCCCTAGCTTCCGAACTATGTAGTCAAACTCATTCATAAGGACAAGGGTGGCCATCTTCTTAGCCCTAACAACTTTTATAGCAGACAACTCATAAAAAATCTTTGCAAGGTAGGATGAGTACGAAAAAATATTTTCTCAAGTTTAAGAACAAGTGTTGCCATAGCTTCTACGTAAGTATTAGTTATTTTAAGTATAGGAGTATCATCTCAAGCCAAAGTTCAATGCAATTAAAGAATTCTTGGATGACACTCTTTCCTATAACATTCCCTTGTCCCAAAACAAAAGTTTTAGCATCCAGATTAGTCGAACGTCCAATTTTAGGAGTTCTACCATCATCTGTTTCTGGCATACCAAAAGCACTCATGATGATAGGTTCGAAGTAAGCAAAGAAGCAAACAAACAAAAAGACGGATGGAAAGCAGGCAAATAAAAAGGCAAATATTTTTGTGTTTTTTAGAAAACGTTTTAGAAGTGGGGGAGAGGAAAACAAGAGGCAAATGGCGAATAATGTAAGTGCAAGAGATGACAATGTATGATAGGTACTTGGTAGGCTTGATGTAGATACTCCCCAGCAACGGCGCCAAAAATTCTTCCTGCTACTTCTTGAGCTTGCATTGATTTTTCCCTTGAAGTGGAAAGGGTGATGCAGCAAAGTAGAGATAAGTATTTCCCTCAGTTAAGAATCAAGGCATCAATCCGGTAGGACTAACACACAAGGCCCCAATGATTGCACCTACACAAAGAAACAAATACTTGCACCCAACGCGAAAAAGGGGTTGCCAATCTCTTGACAGTTACTTGCAAGGATGAGATCTGATAGAGATAGGTATAAATGATAAGTAAAAGTGCAAAATAAAGTAAATGTAAATAAATTGCAGCAAGGTATTTTTTTGTGTTTTTGAATTTATAGATCTGGAAATAATATGATAGAAATAGACCCAGGGGCCATAGTTTGAGGCTTCTCTCTTGAAAGAAAGCATACGGTGGGTAAACAAATTACTGTTGAGCAATTGATAGAAAAGCGCAAATTATGACGCTATCTAAGGCAATGATCATGAATATAGGCATCACATCCGTGACAAGTAGACCGACTCTTGCCTGCATCTACTACTATTACTCCACACGTCGACTGCTATCTAGCATGCATCTAGTGTATTAAGTTAACAAGAACGGAGTAATGCCTTAAGCAAGATGACATGATGTAGGCGGATAGATCCAATCAATATTAATGAACCCCGCGTTTTAATCCTTAGTGGCAACAATACAAATACATGTCATGTCCCCTTTTGTCACTAGGTATAAGCACCGCAAGATTGAACCCACTACAAAGCCCCTCTCCCATTGCAAGAAAAGGCAATCTAGTTGGCCAAACCAAATCAATAGATCGGGGAGAAATACAAAGCTATCTTAATCATGCATGAAAGAGTTCAGAGAAGACTCAAACAATATTCATAGATAATCTGATCATAAATCCACAATTCATCGGATCTCAACAAACGCACCGCAAAAGAAGATTACATCAAATAGATCTCCAAGAACATCACGGAGAACATTGTATTGAAGATCAAAGAGAGAGAAGAAGCCATATAGCTACTAGCTATGAACCCGTAGGTCTGTAGTAAACTACTCACACATCATCGGAGGGGCAACAAGGTTGATGTAGAAGCCCTCCATGATCGAATCCCCCTTCAGCAGAGTGCCGGAAAATGCCCCTAGATAGGATCTCATGGGAGTAGAAGCTTGCGGTGTTGTAAAAGTACTTTTGTTGTGCCCTTGTTATGAGGGGGATATTTGGTATTTATAAAGCAAAGATTAGGGTTAGAGGAGCATCAGGGCCCCCACAAGCCTTGGGGCTCCCCCTAGGGTGCACCTCTCGAGCTTGTCGCCAACTGGTGGCCCCTCTGACTTCCTCTTGAAGGTTCTTGGGTGTCTTCTGGTCCAAGAAAAATCCTCAAAAAATTTCGTTCTATTTGGACTCCGTTTGGTATTGATTTTCTATAAAGACAAAAACAAGGGAAAAAACAGCAACTGGCACTTGGCACTATGTTAATAGGTTAGTCCCAAAAATGATATGAAATAGCATACTAATGCATATAAACATACAAGATGGATAATATAATAGCATGGAACAATCAAAAATTATAGATACGTTGGAGTCGTATCAGTTACCGAGTGGTAATTAAGGGTTTCCCTGCATATGCAACTAATGCGGTCACCGTTTATCCTCCATTACAAGGATTCAGAAAGGATAGAGACAAGCACTGTCACTACCGACCTCTGCTTCTCACCTTCACACCAATAGTAACAACCTTATGTCAGACTTCACCCAACATCAAGAAGATCATTAACATAAACATATAAAGATGATGTCAATTCCTAGTGTCATTCAATCTTAACCACACTAGGTTCCTCCATATCCTCGATAACTAGGGAGACTACTCATACATCAAGGGCGTAAACATTGCGGGATGAATCATTATTAACATGGGGATAATGTCAAAGTAATTGATAACCCACAAGTATAGGGGATCGCAACAGTTTTCGAGGGTAGAGTATTCAACCCAAATTTATTGATTCGACCCAAGGGGAGCCAAAGCATATTTGCAAGTATTAGCAGCTGAGTTGTTAATTCAACCACACATGTAGATTAATTATCTGCAGCAAAGTGATCAATAGCAAAGTAGTATGATAGTTTTGGTCGTAGTAGCAACAACAATAGTAACAGTAACAATGATAGCAATGATTTGTAGCAAGTGTAACAGTAACAATAGTAGTAGTAACTTAGGAAGAACAATATAAGAGGAATTTGGCATTAGATCGGTGGGTTCATTGGATGATATTCATCATATAACAGTCATAACCTAGGGCGATACGGCACTAGCTCCAGTTCATAAATAGAATGTAGGCATGTATTTCGTAAATAGTCCTACGTGCTTATGGAAAGAACTTGCATGACATCTTTTGCCCTACCCTCCCGTGGCAGCGGGGTCCATGGAAACTAAGGGATATTAAGGCCTCCTTTTAATAGAGAATCGGAACAAAGCCTTAAAACATAGTGAATACATGAACTCCTCAAACTACGGTCATCACCGGAAAGTATCCCGACTACTGTCACTCCGGGGTTTACGGATCATAACATGTAATAGGTGAATATAACTTGCAAGATCGGATCCAGAACATAGATATAATGGTGATAACATAACCGGTTCAGATCTAAAATCATGGCACCCGGGCCCAAAGTGACAAGCATTAAGCATGGCAAAGTCATATCAACATCAATCTCAGAACATAGTGGATACTAGGGATCAAGCCCTAACAAAACTAACTTGATTACATGATGAATCTCAACCAACTCCTCACCGACCAGCGAGCCTGCGAAGGAATTACTCACTCCCGGTGGGGAGCATCATGGAATTCGCGATGAAGGAGGGTTAGTGTTGATGAAGATCGAAGATCCCCCTCTCCGGAGCACAAAACGGACTCCAGATCTGGACTCCCGATGAAGAACAGGAGGTGGCGGCAGCTCCGTATTGCGAAACGAGATAATTCTTCCTCCTCGATTTTTTTCTGGAAAAATAGGTATTTATGGAGTTGCATTCAGGGTCTGCGGGGCCACCAGGTGGGCACAACCCACTTGGGCGCGCCTAGGGGGGGCGCTCTGGTGGGTTGTGCTCACCCAGCCCCCCCCCCCCCCCCCGGCGGTTCTTGGCTCCAGTAATTTTCTTTTATTATATAAAAAATACTTGCAAAGTTTTGTTCCAATCCAAGAACTTTTATTTCTGCATATAAAACAACACCATGGTAGTTCTGCTGAAAACACCGTCAGTTCGGATTAGTTTCATTCAAATCATGCAAATTAGAGTCCAAAACAAGAGGAAAAGCATTAGGAAAAGTGGATACAACGGAGACATATCAGTAATACAAAGCTGAATCCACACTGAGTAATGTATTACAAAGAGATGGGGATGGATGGTGATGATGTCCTATCGATGACGTGATGCGGTGGTAGAGTCCCTCGATCAATTCCCCCTTTGAAATCCTTTCGAAGGCTAGGGTTCTTCATTCTCAACGAGATTCTAGTGGATAGGCATCTCTGATCTACGATCTGTATGCACAGGGGTCAAAGCATCATCTTGCGCTCTATATGCTTCTGTGTGGCCTCTTTCTTCTCCTAAATAAGTAATGCTTTATGGTAGTATATTATCATGTTAGCTGACACGATTGCACAACCATAATATGATGTTTTTTCCTTAAACTCCAAGATTCTCACGCGAGTGGTAAACTAGCAAAAACATATAAAAGAGGTGCGCAACGCGGCAAAATCCAAAGAATCTTAGAGCTACTGAACGAAATAAGAGGTAAAAAATAACTTCAGAATTGGACTCATCAATTCCTCCAAGCTTAGAGGTTTGGTCGTCCCCGAGCAAGTGTCATAGCTTGTAAGAACGAGGTCGTCCTGTGGCTCTTATCATAATTTATACGCTGGAATTAATCATGATTTTGCCTAATTTTGAAACAACTGGAAGAAATATGCGGTCTCTTTAGAACTCCAGCTCTATCTAATGATGAAGTCGAAAAGAAATTACTCTTTTTATCATCTTTGGAGGGCAAAGTACTAGAATGGTTTAGGTTTCTAGATGATCCATATGGAATAGAATGGGTCGATTCAGTCTCAATTTTATTGCAAGTTTTATTCTGTTCATCTTGTGCATGTGGATATGTATTTTATTTATAATTTTTGGCCTCATACCGTAGAGAGCATCATTCCACCCCGAGGGAGACTTAAATCATTATTACTCAAATGGTCCAATCATGAATTCTCTAAAAGGATAATTGCTCATAGTTTCTATGCAAGACTATTTTTTTTAAAATAGAGGCATAAGCTTTTGCCTCATCCACTTTTACCGGTAAAAACTTGTATTACTCAAACATTGTCCAAGTTACAAGGTGAGATACAAAGATCAACTGCATTTGGGGGGCCAAAACCCAGCCAAGCCACAATCCTCCTCTCAAGTCTAGCAAAATTTTCCAACTAATGACTAACGGCATTTTGGCTATGCTTAATCCGAGTAACACAAGTTTTATGGAGAGAGAGAGAGAGAGGGAGGGAGGGAGAAAGAGAGAGAGCTCTTGATCTCATCCACCAACGAAGCAAAAACAGGCCTCTCAACTACTTCACCATTGATCATATTCAACGATGATAGCAAATCAACCTCCAATAAGACTGGCAGCTCAATTCTTTGGATCGACAGGGAAAGCCCCTTCATATAGGCACATAGCTCGTCTTCCAAAGCATCTCTGCATGAAAACAACTCTCTACATGAAAAAAATGATAGAGCCTGCACTATCACGGAGAACCATCCCAGGCCCTGCTTTACCATGTGAGGACCATGAACCATCGGTATTAACAATGACGGAGCTTGATGAGACTTCTTGGGGTGGTTGGGATACAAAATATGGATGTTTGAGGGAGCAAAACAGTAGTGTTCCTTCAATCTAAGGCCCCTATTACTATTTTTCCTGCACAATTTTGGAACTCAACTAAGCTCCACCAATAGGTATTAAGATTCATCCATCCAGTCGGAGGTGCGGTCCATTTGGGAGCAAGTACAACCACCTCAAAAACATGTTGAGGTTTCGCAAGGGGGTCATATGTGATAACAGTCTTTCCTTTGGCCGCATCATGGAGAGCGTGTCGATCAGTAGTGATGAGGGAATCCAAGTAACTGCATAAGAACCTTTTTGAAGCTTCGGTGGGTGGAGGATGTTTATGATGCACAATTTTGTTTTGAATGTACCAACAGTGCCACATGGTCGTGAGAAGCTTTGTCTCATCCATTAATTAATAAGAAGTTAGAGTGGAATTACATTGTTCCCATTATTACAAAGTGTGTTACGTATGATTTTACCCAAATGCAAGACTTACTCAATACAATAGAGAAACACTTAGTAGATGACAACTTACTGAAACTAGTAGTTAATTATATAAGCAAAAATAATAATAGAGAAACAAGACTATTCTAATTTCTATCCCACGCCAAAAAAAGAGAGAGGCAAATACACTAGGAATCTTAGAACTTGCACGCCACAGTTAGTTTGATGCACAAATTTATAAAATACATGATTGCGGTTATCGAACTTGCACGTGCATACAAATACGGGTTAAGCTTAAGAAAAAATCCATGATGACCTATGAAAGGAATCTTTTGGAATAGTAGAGGTCTAGCTGACTTGGCTAAAAGAAGGTTCTTGGTAGAGACAACATTAGAGCAAAAATTAGATTTCATTGCGCTACTCGAAACACGACGGGATAATTTCACCTCATAGTTCCTTGGAACTTTAAGAATTGATTTTGATTGGCACGTCTTACCTCCTAGAGGAAGATCTGGTGGGATATTACTAGGGGTTTGGTGTGAAACGCTTGAGGTGCTTAACGTGGTTCGGGGGGATTTTGCGGTCAAGTTTCGGGTGAGATCGAAATTGGATGGCTTCAGATGGTCTCTCGTTGCTGTATACGGGGCAGCACAACCCGAACTTAAACCAGATTTTTTAGCCAACTTGGTGCGGATCTGTGGAGACATACTCTTCCAATCCTAGTCGGAGGGGATTTTAATATAATTCGGAGGAGAGATGAAAAGAACAATGACAATTTTGATGGACGTTGGTCTATGATGTTTAACATGATTATTGAGAGTCTTAGTTTGAGAGAAATTGAGCTCACCGGTAGACAATTTACATGGGCCAATTCATTGCCCACTCCAACTTATGAGAAGTTAGATAGGGTGCTCACTAGTGTGGAATGGGACAAAAGTACCCGTTAGTGTCAGTACATGCGATGCAGAGGGCGATCTCATACCACACACCATTACTAGTAGACTCGGGAGAGGCTACCCATATTGCAAACAAGAATGCTTTCTCTTTTGAACTAGGTTGGTTCGAGAAATAAAACTTCTTGGAGATCATTGCACACGAATGGGCAAAGCCTGTTAGTGGACGAACAAGTATTGAGAGATGGAAAAATAAGATTAGACATCTGAGACCATTTTTGCAAGGTTGGGCCTGAAACGAGAGTGGGATTTACAGACAAGAAAAAGAGCGACTCACCCAACTAATAGATGCGCTAGATTTAAAAGCTGAAGTGAACCTTCTTACGGTTGAGGAGCAGAGCTCAAAGTCTGAAGCTGAGCAAAGCTTACGAGCCCTTCTTAGAGAAGAGGATCTCAAGTGGGCATTGCGTGCTAAAGTGCTTAAGGTATTCCAAGGGGATGACAATACACAATTCTTTCGTATGATCGCGAATGGTAAACATAGGAAGAAGAAAATAATATAGCTTGAACAGGACGAGGGGACAATTGTGGGAGATGAGAACCTGAAAGCTCATGTCTCTAATTATTATAAACAACTTTTTTGGGCCTCCGGAAGCAAGCACGGTGTCCCTAAATGAATCTATTATTGGAGATATCCCTCAGCTCCGGGAAGAGGAGAATGATATTCTATCTGCACATTTTACTGAGAAAGAGGTTCTCGATGCAATCTCACAAATGAAGCTGAATAAAGTAGCGGGACCAGATGGGTTTTCAGCTGAATTCTATAGGAAATGTTGGCATATTATTAAGGATGATCTTATGCCTATGTTTCATGATTTTTTAACGGCCATTTAGAGTTGTTTCATCTTAACTTTGGTATGATTACGCTGTTGTCAAAGAAAGAAGAGGCAGTTCAGATCGAACAATTCAGGTCAATATGTCTTCTTAATGTGAGTTTCAAAATATTCAGTAAAGTGGGTACCAATAGATTGACACAGATTGCTCACTCGATGGTACAACCGAGTCGGACAGTGTTCATGCCAGCGCAACACATACTTGAAGGGGTGGTCGTTCTGCATGAAACACTGCATGAAATTCATTCGAAGAAGCTAGATGGGGTTATCTTCAAAGTGGATTTTGAGAAGGCATATGATAAAGTTAAGTGGCCGTTCCATCAGCAGGCAATGCGCATGAAAGGATTTAGTGAGACCTGGCAAAACCAAGTGGGTTCTCAGGTCCAGAAGAGTAGTATCGGAATCAAGGTTAACGATGATATCGGACACTACTTTCAGACACACAAGGAATTGATACAAGGGGATTACATGTCTCCTCTCCTTTTAATATAGTGGCCGATATGTTGACCATTCTTATTGGCAGAGCCAAGCAAAACGGTCAAGTGGAGGGGTTAGTCCCTCATCTGGTCGATGGGGGAGTCTCCAGTACGCTAACGACACTATCTTATTCATAGAACATGACATTGCAAAAGCGCAAAATATGAAACTCATATTATGTCTCTTCGAACAATTATCTGGTTTAAAGATAAACTTTCACAAGAGCGAGTTGTTTCTTCTTTGGAAAGGCCAAAGAAGAGCAAGACACTTATAGACAACTGTTCGGGTGTGAATTAAGTTCTTTGCCATTCAGTTATTTGGGAATACCGATTCATCACCGTAAGTTATCTAATAAAGAGGGGAAGTGCATCGGAGATCGAATTGAAAAAAAGCTTAGTTGCTGGAAGAGCAAGCTTATGTCGTATGGAGGTCGGCTAGTTCTGATTAACTCGGTACTTACTAGTATGCCGATGTTCCTGCTATCATTTTTCGAGATTCCAAAAGGGGTGCGGAAGAGACTTGATTTCTTTAGATCTCGATTCTTCTGGCAGTCAGATGAGGCCAAGAGGAAATATTGTCTCGTGCGATGGGATATCCTTTGCCGACCCAAGGACCAGGGGGGCTCAGTATTGAGAACTTAGCAATCAAGAATAAATGCCTTATGAGTAAATGGCTCTACCGGTTAGAGATAGAGCCGGAGGGTATGTGAGCACAGATTCTACGCAATAAGTATTTACAGTCGAAAAAGCTCACCCAGGTTACCGTGAGAGCAACTGACTCACCATTCTGGAAGGGGCTCATGAGAATGAATGACTTGTTCTTTCGTAGGGTCAAATTCTTGGTTGGCAATGGAATGTCAACAAGATTTTGGGAGGATACGTGGTTAGGAGAGACGCCCCTAGCCGTACAATATCGCACCCTTTATAACATTGTGCAACGTAAGGAGGATTACGTAGGCACAGTATTTCAAACGACTCCCTTGAATATTCAGTTCAGACGTGCGTTAGTTGGTGAGTGATGGACTGCCTGGATGCATTTGGTTCAGAGATTGATAGATGTTCAATTATTCGACCAACCGGATTGACGCACTGGAAGTTAGGAAATGGGGTATTTACTGAAGGAAATATGCCCTAGAGGCAATAATAAAGTTATTATTTATTTCCTCATATCATGATAAATGTTTATTATTCATGCTAGAATTGTATTAACCGGAAACATGATACATGTGTGAATACATAGACAAACATATAGTCACTAGTATGCCTCTACTTGACTAGCTCATTAATCAAAGATGGTTATGTTTCCTAACCATTGACATGTGTTGTCATTTGATTAATGGGATCACATCATTAGGAGAATGAGGTGATTGACATGACCCATCCCGTTAGCTTAGCACTTGATCGTTTAGTATTCTGCTATTGCTTCCTTCATGACTTATACATGTTCCTGTAACTATGAGAATTGTGTAACTCCCGTTTACCAGAGGAACACTTTGGGTACTACGAAACGTCACAACGTAACTGGGTGATTATAAAGGAGTACTACAGGTGTCTCCGAAGGTACATGTTGAGTTAGCATAATTCGAGATTAGGTTTTGTCACTCCGATTGTCGGAGAGGTATCTCTGGGCCCTCTCGGCAATGCTCATCACCTAAGCCTTGCAAGCATGTAACTAATGAGTTAGTTATAAGATGAAGTATTACAGAACGAGTAAAGAGACTTGTCGATAACGAGATTGAACTAGGTATTGGATACCGACGATCGAATCTCGGACAAGTAACATACCGATGACAAAGGGAACAACGTATGTTGTTATGCGGTTTGACCGATAAAGATCTTCGTAGAATATGTAGGAACCAATATGGGCATCCAGGTCCCGCTATTGGTTATTAACCAGAGATGTGTCTCAGTCATGTCTACATCGTTCTCGAACCGTAGGGTCCGCACGCTTAAGGTTTCGATGACAGTTATATTATGAGTTTATGTATTTTGATGTACCGAAGGTTGTTCGGAGTCCCGGATATGATTACGGACATGACGAGGAGTCTCGAAATGGCCGAGACATAAAAATTGATATATTGGACGGATATATTTGGACACCGGAAAGGTTCCGGAGAAGTTTGGAGCCCCGGGAGGTTACCGGAACCCCCCGGGAGGTATATGGGCCTTATTGGGCCCATGTAGGAGGAAGAGAGAAGGAGCAAGGGAGGGGGGCGCGCCCCCCCAAGCCCAATCCGAATTGGGGAGGGGGGCCGGCCCCCCTTTCCTTTCTCCTTCCCCCTCTTCCTATTACTACTACTAGTACTACTTCCTAATACTAGTACTCTTTCCTTCCCCCTCCAAATAAGATAAGGAAAAGAGAGGGAAACCTACTTGGAGTAGGTTTCCCCCTCCTCATGGCGCGCCCCCCTAGGGCCGGCCACCTCCTCCCTCCCTCCTTTATATACGGGGGTAGGGGGGCACCCTAGAACACACAAGTTGATCATTGATCGTTCCTTAGCCGTGTGTGGTGCCCCCCTCCACGATATTACACCTCGGTCATATTGTAGCGGTGCTTAGGCGAAGCCCTGCAACAGGAGAACATCAAGATCGTCACCACGCCGTCGTGCTGACGGAACTCCCCCTCGGCGCCTCTGCTGGATCGGAGATCGAGGGTGCGTCATCAAGCTGTACGCGTGTCAAGAACTCGGAGGTGCCGGAGTAACGGTACTTGGATCGGTTGAACCGGAGGACATACGACTACTTCCCCTATGTTGCGTCAACGCTTCCGCTTCGGTCTACGAGGGTACGTAGACAACACTCTCCCCTCGTTGCTATATCATCACCACGATCTTGCGTGTGCGTAGGAAATTTTTTGAAATTACTACGTTCCCCAACAGTGGTATCAGAGCCTAGGTTTTATGCGTTGATGTTATATGCACGAGTAGAACACAAGTGAGTTGTGGACGATATAAGTCATACTGCCTACCAGCATGTCATACTTTGGTTCAGCGGTATTGTGAGATGAAGCGGCCCGGACCGACATTACGCGTACGCTTACGCGAGACTGGTTTCACCGTTACGAGCACTCGTGCTTAAAGGTGGCTGGCGGGTGTCTGTCTCTCTCACTTTAGTTGAACCGAGTGTGGCTACGCCCGGTCCTTGTGAAGGTTAAAACGGAGTCTATTTGACAAACTATCGTTGTGGTTTTGATGCGTAGGTGAGATTGGTTCTTGCTTAAGCCCGTAGCAGCCACGTAAAATTTGCAACAACAAAGTAGAGGACGTTTAACTTGTTTTTGCAGGGCATGTTGTGATGTGATATGGCCAAGACATGATGCTATATTTTATTGTATGAGATGATCATGTTTTGTAATCGAAGTTATCGGCAACTGGCAGGAGCCATATGGTTGTCGCTTTATTGTATGAAATGCAAACGCCCTGTAATTGCTTTACTTTATCACTAAGCGGTAGCGATAGTCGTAGAAGCAATAGATGGCGTAACGACAACGATGCTACGATGGAGATCAAGGTGTCGCGCCGGTGACGATGGTGATCACGACGGTGCTTCGAAGATGGAGATCACAAGCACAAGATGATGATGGCCATATCATATCACTTATATTGATTGCATGTGATGTTTATCCTTTATGCATCTTATCTTGCTTTGATTGACGGTAGCATTTTAAGATGATCTCTCACTAAATTATCAAGAAGTGTTCTCCCTGAGTATGCACCGTTGCGAAAGTTCTTCGTGCTGAGACACCACATGATGATCGGGTGTGATAGGCTCTACGTTCAAATACAACGGGTGCAAAACAGTTGCACACGCGGAATACTCAGGTTATACTTGACGAGCCTAGCATATACAGATATGGCCTCGGAACACGGGGACCGAAAGGTCGAGCGTGAATCATATAGTAGATATGATCAACATAGAGATGTTCACCATTGAAACTACTCCATCTCACGTGATGATCGGACATGGTTTAGTTGATTTGGATCATGTAATCGCTTAGATGACTAGAGAGATGTCTGTCTAAGTGGGAGTTCTTTAGTAATATGATTAATTGAACTTAAATTTATCATGAACTTAGTACCTGATAGTATTTTGCTTGTCTATGTTTGTTTGTAGATAGATGGCTCGTGCTGTTGTTCCGTTGAATTTTAATGCATTCCTTGAGAAAGCAAAGTTGAAAGATGATGGTAGCAATTACACGGACTGGGTCCGTAACCTGAGGATTATCCTCATTGCTGCACAAAAGAGTTACGTCCTGGAAGCACCGCTGGGTGCCAGGCCTGCTGCTGATGCAACTGACGATGTTAAGAACGTCTGGCAGAGCAAAGCTGATGACTACTCTATAGTTCAGTGTGCCATGCTTTACGGCTTAGAACCGGGTCTTCAACGACGTTTTGAACGTCATGGGGCATATGAGATGTTCCAGGAGTTGAAGTTAATATTTCAAGCAAATGCTCGGATTGAGAGATATGAAGTCTCCAATAAGTTCTACAGCTGCAAGATGGAGGAGAACAGTTCTGTCAGTGAGCATATACTCAAAATGTCTGGGTATAATAATCACTTGATTCAACTGGGAGTTAATCTTCCGGATGATAGCATCATTGACAGAATTCTCCAATCACTGCCACCAAGCTACAAGAGCTTTGTGATGAACTATAATATGCAAGGGATGAACAAGACTATTCCCGAGCTCTTCGCGATGCTGAAAGCCGCGGAGGTAGAAATCAAAAAGGACCATCAAGTATTGATGGTCAACAAAACCACTGGTTTCAAGAAAAGGGGCAAAGGGAAGAAGAAGGGGAACTTCAAAAGGAACGGCAAACAAGTTGCTGCTCAAGTGAAGAAACCCAAGTCTGGACCTAAGCCTGAAACTGAGTGCTTCTACTGCAAGCAGACTGGACACTGGAAGCGGAACTGCCCCAAGTATTTGGCAGATAAGAAGGATGGCAAAGTGAACAAAGGTATATGTGATATACATGTTATTGATGTGTACCTTACTAATGCTCGCAGTAGCACCTGGGTATTTGATACTGGTTCTGTTGCTAACATTTGCAACTCGAAACAGGGACTACAGATTAAGCGAAGATTAGCTAAGGACGAGGTGACGATGCGCGTGGGAAATGGTTCCAAAGTCGATGTGATCGCGGTCGGCATGCTACCTCTACATCTACCATCGGGATTAGTTTTAGACCTGAATAATTGTTATTTGGTGCCTGCGTTGAGCATGAACATTATATCTAGATCTTGTTTGATACGAGACGGTTATTCATTTAAATCAGAGAATAATGGTTGTTCTATTTATATGAGTAATATCTTTTATGGTCATGCACCTTTGAAGAGTGGTCTATTTTTATTAAATCTCGATAGTAGTGATACACATATTCATAATGTTGAAGCCAAAAGATGCAGAGTTGATAATGATAGTGCAACATATTTGTGGCATTGCCGTTTAGGTCATATCGGTGTAAAACGCATGAAGAAACTCCATACTGATGGACTTCTGGAATCACTTGATTATGAATCACTTGGTACTTGCGAACCGTGCCTCATGGGCAAGATGACCAAAACACCGTTCTCCGGATCTATGGAGAGAGCAACAGATTTGTTGGAAATCATACATACAGATGTATGTGGTCCGATGAATGTTGAGGCTCGTGGCGGATATCGTTATTTCCTCACCTTCACAGATGATTTGAGCAGATATGGGTATATCTACTTGATGAAGCACAAGTCTGAAACATTTGAAAAGTTCAAAGAATTTCAGAGTGAAGTAGAAGATCATCGTAACAAGAAAATAAAGTTTCTACGATCTGATCGTGGAGGAGAATATTTGAGTTACGAGTTTGGTTTACATTTGAAACAATGTGGAATAGTTTCGCAACTCACGCCACCTGGAACACCACAGCGAAATGGTGTGTCCGAACATCGTAATCGTACTTTACTTGATATGGTGCGATCTATGATGTCTCTTACCGATTTACCTCTATCGTTTTGGGGTTATGCTTTAGAGACGGCCGCATTCACGTTAAATAGGGCACCATCAAAATCCGTTGAGACGACGCCTTATGAACTGTGGTTTGGCAAGAAACCAAAGTTGTCGTTTCTCAAAGTTTGGGGCTGCGATGCTTATGTGAAGAAACTTCAACCAGATAAGCTCGAACCCAAATCGGAGAAATGTGTCTTCATAGGATACCCAAAGGAGACAATTGGGTACACCTTCTATCACAGATCTGAAGGCAAGATTTTCGTTGCTAAAATCGGATCCTTTCTAGAGAAGGAGTTTCTCTCGAAAGAAGTGAGTGGGAGGAAAGTAGAACTTGATGAGATAACTGTATCTACTCCCTTATTGGAAAGTAGTTCATCACAAGAACCGGTTCATGTGACAACTACACCAATTAGTGAGGAAGCTAATGATATTGATCATGAAACTTCAGATCAAGTTTCTACTGAACCTCGTAAGTCTACCAAAGTAAGATCCGCACCAGAGTGGTACGGAAATCCTATTCTGGAAGTCATGTTACTAGACCATGATGAACCTACGAACTATGAGGAAGCGATGATGAGCCCAGATTCCGCAAAATGGCTAGAGGCCATGAAATCTGAGATAGGATCCATGTATGAAAACAAAGTATGGACTTTGGTTGACTTGCCCGATGATCGGCAAGCCATTGAGAATAAATGGATCTTTAAGAAGAAGACTGACGCTGATGGTAATGTTACTGTCTACAAAGCTCGACTTGTTGCAAAAGGTTTTCGACAAGTTCAAGGGGTTGACTACGATGAGACTTTCTCACCCGTAGCGATGCTTAAGTCTGTCCGAATCATGTTGGCTACGATGATTATGAAATTTGGCAAATGGATGTCAAGACTGCATTCTTGAATGGATTTCTAGAAGAAGAGTTGTATATGATGCAACCTGAAGGTTTTGTTGATCCAAAAGGTGCTGACAAAGTGTGCAAGCTCCAACATTCCATTTATGGACTGGTGCAAGCATCTCGGAGTTGGAATAAACGTTTTGATAGTGTGATCAAAGCATATGGTTTTATACAGACTTTTGGAGAAGCCTGTATTTACAAGAAAGTGAGTGGGAGCTCTGTAGCATTTCTAGTTTTATATGTTGATGACATATTATTAATTGGAAATGATATAGAATTTCTGGATAGCATAAAGGGATACTTGAATAAAAGTTTTTCTATGAAAGACCTCGGTGAAGCTGCTTACATATTGGGCATCAAGATCTATAGAGATAGATCAAGATGCTTAATAGGACTTTCACAAAGTACATACCTTTACAAAATTTTGAAAAAGTTCAAAATGGATCAGGCAAAGAAAGGATTCTTGCTTGTGCTACAAGGTGTGAAGTTGAGTCAAACTCAATGCCCGACCACAGCAGAAGATAGAGAGAAAATGAAAGATGTTCCCTATGCTTCAGCCATAGGCTCTATCATGTATGCAATGCTGTGTACCAGACCTGACGTATGCTTAGCAATAAGCTTGGCAGGTAGGTACCAAAGTAATCCAGGAGTGGATCACTGGACAGCGGTCAAGAACATCCTGAAATACCTGAAAAGGACTAAGGATATGTTTCTCGTATATGGAGGTGACAAAGAGCTAGTCGTAAATGGTTACGTCGATGCAAGCTTTGACACTGATCCGGACGATTCTAAATCGCAGACCGGATACGTGTTTTTATTAAATGGTGGAGCTGTAAGTTGGTGCAGTTCTAAACAAAGCGTCGTGGCGGGATCTACATGTGAAGCGGAGTACATAGCTGCTTCTGAAGCAGCAAATGAAGGAGTCTGGATGAAGGAGTTCATTTCCGATCTAGGTGTCATACCTAGTGCATCGGGGCCAATGAAGATCTTCTGTGACAATACTGGTGCAATTGCCTTGGCAAAGGAATCCAGATTTCACAAGAGGACCAAGCACATCAAGAGACGCTTCAATTCCATTCGGGACCAAGTCCAAGTGGGAGACATAGAGATTTGCAAGATACATACGGATCTGAATGTTGCAGACCCGTTGACTAAGCCTCTCTCACGAGCAAAACATGATCAGCACCAAGACTCCATGGGTGTTAGAATCATTACTATGTAATCTAGATTATTGACTCTAGTGCAAGTGGGAGACTGAAGGAAATATTCCCTAGAGGCAATAATAAAGTTATTATTTATTTCCTCATATCATGATAAATGTTTATTATTCATGCTAGAATTGTATTAACCGGAAACATGATACATGTGTGAATACATAGACAAACATATAGTCACTAGTATGCCTCTACTTGACTAGCTCATTAATCAAAGATGGTTATGTTTCCTAACCATTGACATGTGTTGTCATTTGATTAATGGGATCACATCATTAGGAGAATGAGGTGATTGACATGACCCATCCCGTTAGCTTAGCACTTGATCGTTTAGTATTCTGCTATTGCTTCCTTCATGACTTATACATGTTCCTGTAACTATGAGAATTGTGTAACTCCCGTTTACCGGAGGAACACTTTGGGTACTACCAAACGTCACAACGTAACTGGGTGATTATAAAGGAGTACTACAGGTGTCTCCGAAGGTACATGTTGAGTTAGCATAATTCGAGATTAGGTTTTTTCACTCCGATTGTCGGAGAGGTATCTCTGGGCCCTCTCGGCAATGCTCATCACCTAAGCCTTGCAAGCATGTAACTAATGAGTTAGTTATAAGATGAAGTATTACAGAACGAGTAAAGAGACTTGTCGATAACGAGATTGAACTAGGTATTGGATACCGACGATCGAATCTCGGACAAGTAACATACCGATGACAAAGGGAACAACGTATGTTGTTATGCGGTTTGACCGATAAAGATCTTCGTAGAATATGTAGGAACCAATATGGGCATCCAGGTCCCGCTATTGGTTATTGACCAGAGATGTGTCTCAGTCATGTCTACATCGTTCTCAAACCGTAGGGTCCGCACGCTTAAGGTTTCGATGACAGTTATATTATGAGTTTATGTATTTTGATGTACCAAAGGTTGCTCGGAGTCCCGGATATGATTACGGACATGACGAGGAGTCTCGAAATGGTCGAGACATAAAGATTGATATATTGGACGGATATATTTGGACACCGGAAAGGTTCCGGAGAAGTTTGGAGCCCCGGGAGGTTACCGGAACCCCCCGGGAGGTATATGGGCCTTATTGGGCCCATGTAGGAGGAAGAGAGAAGGAGCAAGGGAGGGGGGCGCGCCCCCCCCCAAGCCCAATCCGAATTGGGGAGGGGGGCCGGCCCCCCCTTTCCTTTCTCCTTCCCCCTCTTCCTATTACTACTACTAGTACTACTTCCTAATACTAGTACTCTTTCCTTCCCCCTCCAAATAAGATAAGGAAAAGAGAGGGAAACCTACTTGGAGTAGGTTTCCCCCTCCTCATGGCGCGCCCCCCCTAGGGCCGGCCACCTCCTCCCTCCCTCCTTTATATACGGGGGTAGGGGGGCACCCTAGAACACACAAGTTGATCATTGATCGTTCCTTAGCCGTGTGCGGTGCCCCCCTCCACGATATTACACCTCGGTCATATTGTAGCGGTGCTTAGGCGAAGCCCTGCAACAGGAGAACATCAAGATCGTCACCACGCCGTCGTGCTGACGGAACCCCCCCTCGGCGCCTCTGCTGGATCGGAGATCGAGGGTGCGTCATCAAGCTGTACGCGTGTCAAGAACTCGGAGGTGCCGGAGTAACGGTACTTGGATCGGTTGAACCGGAGGACGTACGACTACTTCCTCTATGTTGCGTCAACGCTTCAGCTTCGGTCTACGAGGGTACGTAGACAACACTCTCCCCTCGTTGCTATATCATCACCATGATCTTGCGTGTGCGTAGGAAATTTTTTGAAATTACTACGTTCCCCAACATTTACAGTGAAATCTTTCTACATGGATCTGATTAATTCTGGCCCAACCTCGAGATTGTTACATATTTGGAAGGTTAAGGTTCCCTTGCGTATTAAAATATTTATGTGGCTCGTCACAAGCAAGTAATCCTGGAATTCCCTATTTGCCGCATTTTGCGGCAAATAGTCGGCACAACGCACAGGGCGCAGCTCATTCGACCAACCGGATTCGATGCACTGGAAGTTAGGTAGAAATGGGGTATTTACGGTGAAATCTTTCTACATGGATCTGATTAATTCTGGCCCAACCTCGAGATTGTTACATCTTTAGAAGGTTAAGGTTCCCTTGCGTATTAAAATATTTATGTGGTTCGTCACAAGCAAGTAATCCTGGAATTCCCTATTTGCCGCATAGTCAGCGCGACGCACAGGGCGCAGCTCATCCTGGGCCGGCCCATTTGAGTGGTTTCGCTTCGCGATATTACAAAACCGCAAAAATTGTCGCTATAGGGATCGAACAGACGACCTCTTGTATATGTACAAGCCGCTGTAGCCACCGCACCTAGCTCCTGGATGTGTAAGAATAACAATGCTAAATTTAAAGAAGCTAAAGCAGACAACAAACTTAAAACCAGTTTACGTTAATTCCAAAAAAGTTTTATTCCTTCTACTGGTTTTTTCTTCACAGTCTTATAATGTTCTTTCTTTTTTCACGTTTTTTAATATTTTAATTTTTTTTCCTTTTCCTTTTTAAGCTTTTCAAAAAGTTCAAATATGGTTCAGAATTTTCAAAAATGTTCTTTTTATCAAACTTTGTTCATATTTCTGAAATAGTGTTCACATTTTTAAAATTTTGTTCACAATTTCGAAAAATGTTCCTGATTTTTTTGTTTGTTATTTTCTTTCTTTTTCTTCTATTGTTTTCAAAATAAATGCAAAATATTCAAATTTTGTTCGTATTTTCATAAAATTTTCAGTTTTCGAAAAAATGTTCTCCTATTCAAAATTTGTTCCCGTTACACAAAAAAGTTCAAAACTTTCGAAATACAGAAAATATACCAGATTTCATAAAATGTTCGCGCTTACAAATTTGTTTGGGATTTTTCAAAATTATTCTCTATTTCAAAATTTATTCTCAAGATTCAAAAAAATGTGTGCTTTAAAAAATTGTTCACGCTTCCAAATTTGTTCGGCATTTTTCAAAATTGTTCTCTATTTCAAAATTTGTCCTCGAGATTCAAAAAATGTCCGTGCTTTAAAAAATTGTTTGCACTTCCAAATTTGTTCGGGGGTTTTCAAAATTTGTTCTCAAGATTCAAAAAATGTTCGTGCTTTAAAAATTGTTCTCCATTTCTAAATTAGTTCTGAAGATTCAAAAAATGTGTGTGCTTCAAAAAAATGTCCGTGCTTCCAAATTTGTTCTCCGTTTCAAAATTTGTTCTCAAGATTCAGAAAATGGTTGTGCTTTAAAGAAATGTCACAAATTCCAAAAATGTTTGGGAAATTCAAAAGTTGTTTGTGTTTCCAAATTTTGTTTTGACTTTTGAAAAATTGTTCCTGTTCAGTTTTTTGGGTAATTGAAAAAATGTTTCCTTTCTAAAAAATATGTTCGCATCTCCAAAATTCGTTTGTGTGTTGAAAAATGTTTGAGTTTTCTCAAAATTTGCAAAAAAAAAAAACTAATAATGTTCACGTTGATAAAACATTCATGTTTTGTTTTTGCTATTTGGAAAATCGTAAAGGATGTTTTTCAAACAGTCTTACAATTTCTTTAGTTCTTATAGGTTTCCGCTGTGGTTTAGTCAACTGAGCTCGTCCATCCTAGTGGCTAGTAGCATGCGATTGTAAGTCGGCGGTGCTATGTTCGATTCCCAGCCATCACACCCTGCTATTTTTTTTGCAAATTATCACCTTGTATTTGCAGCGCACTCCAATAGGCCGGCCCAATCGGCCCACCGGGGCGACGTGCTCGCGTCGCCCCCTGTGCGTCGGCGCCCTGTTGGACGCAATGAGCGTTCAGTAGGAGCTCCCAGTAATCCTCACCAAGGATAACTTAATAAAGAGGCGATGGGTAGGTAGTTCATGTTGTTTTTGTGATCATGATGAAACAATACAACATTTATTCCTTGAGTGCCCACTCGCTAAATTGCTTTGGAGAACGATCCATATAGCCTTTAACATTAATCCTCCAGTTGACATTGAATCGTTGTTTGGAACATGGTTAGCTGGGGTTGAGCATATTACTGCGGCTCGTATTCGGATTGAAATATGTGCGCTCCTATGGGCTATATGGAATTGTAGGAATGATATGATTTTTAACAGACAAAACACTTTATCTTTCTTGCAGGTCATCTTCAGAGCTACCGCATAGATTCGTACGTGGTCCTTACTCACTCTTATGAACTCCACGGAGCCTTTGGTTACTGGGTGCAACCAATGGGAGATGATAGCACGGGTTATATTCAACCGGTTCGGATGGCGGTCGCATAATAGGATAGGAGTCTAGGGAGCTTATCCTTTACATTGCCTTACTGGTTGCGATTTTGAATATGTACTTTTCTTTTCTTTGTTTCACTCCGCTTGCGAGCTGTAATACTTTTATGACTTTGTGCTACTTCGAGACTCTTTAATAAGATGGATGCATGCATCATTATGATGCAGAGGCCGGGGTACGCCTCCATTTCCAAAAAAGATACAAATACGATACACAGACGTATCCAATGCATGTGTGGCGTGCCAGCATGGGCAGGGCCACTCTCAGTGACAGTTGGTGCTTGGCGCAACACATTTTTGCAAAAAAAATCGCCTTTTTTATTTATAAGAAAATGCCAACAACTGATGGGTCTAGCATAATATCATACAAAGCGAAAACTAACACGAAATACCAGGCTCGAACCGATGACCCAGCGCTGGTACACTAGCATGCCTATCCACTCAGCGTGCAAGTTTTAAGACCCCCTTTCTGTACCTACTAATAAAGAAAATAGGTATTTTTAGTCTGTCATGCTATTTTATAAAAAGCCCCCTTATGTTTCTGACATTAAACTTGCAATACATATCAAATGTTTTTTAAAATACTCATATCTTCTAAACCATAACTCCACATTTAACATGTTATATCTGGCATTTGATTAGAAAAATATATAGAATTTATTTTTACTGGTTAACCATTTAAAAAATAGTATCTAGGATGCAATATTAATCAACACTGCATTGCCCGTCTTTCTTTCATATAGGTCCTGATTCGGATTGTGGATGAACATCTCAGCAAAATTAGGATTGTAGACGAAATTGAAGATCACTTGCCCGTTTCTTTGTACGTATTAAATCTACATGCAAGCCTTGTTTAAATAGAAGACATGTGAAATCTTGAACTTGCGTTTTGTAGGCAAAGAGAAGCCATGCCGACGCTCATCCAACTGAAATGGATGATGTGTCGCACAGGATTCATCAGCATATTTTTGGCCTCTGGCGAGCTGCCAAAGTTTGTTGCATTCCAGCGCAGTATCTTAAGGGCATCTCCAGTCGCGCCCCCAACAGGCCCTCCCCAGGCGTTTTCGTCGCGCCGGCG